>NW_015557283.1:526398-528122 GCF_001515605.1 Sinocyclocheilus anshuiensis | reverse complement strand
TTAAATATTTTTACACAGTATTTATTCAATTATTAATTATAAAAAAAAAGTTAAAAAAATATAATAAATAAAATAAAATAAAAATATAATATATAAAACTTTTAATATAAATTTTACTCAAAATTCACGAAAAAATAATTATTATAATTTACACACAAATTCACAACATATATTCTAATACACACTTATTAACTAACAGTTCACTGTGAAGCTGACATCTGGTGGATTGGCCAGGGCTGCGTTTCTCAATAACGATTGATCGTAGAGCTTAAGAGCGTTTTCTACGAGTCATTTTACGATCATTCGTTATTGTTTCACGTGCGTTTCCCAACAATTCACTTAGCGCAATCGCACATAGCTTTAAGTGCTACTTGGGGGTCGCTATCCGTTTGTCAAGTGCTGAAATGTCACCTTATATTATGGCTCGTAATTGTAGTACACGCTCGTTTATTGAAATGTTAACCTAATCCAGACAACTCGGATATAATAACTATTATATTATATTATATTTATACGTATAATATTATATTTTACATAATAATATAGTCTATAACAGGACCGTTTCTAGCCATTTTGACGCCCTCGGCGAAATCCAAATCCAAATTGGCAAATAAATGTTTATTACATTTGGATTTGGATACATGCTTAGATATTATCAATGACTAGTATTTGTCTTTATCTGTTTTGTGTGTGTGTGTCTGTGTGTGTAATTGTTTTGTTGTTGTTTGAAACGTTGATTTAAAGTGTCCGTTTTTTCATTATTATTTCAGTCAAACCCATAAAACATTTTGTTACCCCAAACTATATAAAAAAGTTTGATCAGTCACATAAAAGTAATCAGACTCCAGCTACTTGTTCCTTTGTTACTCATTGATGCGTGAACTTCCCCTTTAAATGACATGACACTCTGCTCTCTGTGTGTATGACGCTGCTCTCATTAAGCGTTGTTCGAAGTGAATGAATTAATTCAGCATTTCAACACTTCTGTAAGGATGCGTTAAATTCAACAAAGCGGTTTAATAAAGGATGTATTGATCTTGTGAATTAGCGAATCTTACTATACCAATATTTTTATAATTGGCCGTTAAATTTTTATATGGGAATAGCCTATTACACAACACACTGATCCTTTAACAATGCATTGGCACAAAAACGCACATCTTTTGGACCAATTTTGCAGCGTGATTTCTCGACTGCCACAAATACTGCCTTAACAAAATACTCATTTTGTGCCCTTTTTTACTGTACAAATAGTATAAATTGGCCTTTGAACTTAGCTTTATTGCAAGGCTAAAATCAGTATTGATTCTCACTTTTTCTCATGCTGAATAACAATATTTAAAGGGGTGGTTGATTGCGATTTCACTTTTTTAACGTTAGTGTATAATGTTGCTGTTTGAGCATAAACGATATCTGCAAAGTTGCGGCGCTGAAAGTTCAATGCAAACAGTCTCACGTCCCCCTGCTCTGCACACGCTCTGCATCTCTCTCTCTCTCTCTCTTTCTCTCTCTCATTCAGCTCAGCTCCAACAATTAACTGTTCCATTTATACACTTATTTTCACAAGGCTATGAGAAGTGTTATACATGGACGCGTGTGCAGTTGTCGTACTGTATTAAACCTTTAATCAGCTTTAAATAAAACCGTGTATTAAAAGCTAACAGAAGCAGTAGCATTTACAAATAACAGCGTATCTAAAAGTATGAGACAACAACAATCAAAAA
>NW_015557283.1:525811-526193 GCF_001515605.1 Sinocyclocheilus anshuiensis | reverse complement strand
ACACATTAGACTGCACCCCATAAACACAATCAAGCCTAGAAAAAAAACAATCAACCACCCCTTTAATGTATCTGCATTACTGTAAGGGTAGGTTTAGGATTGGGGTAGGTGTAGACTTTAATAAAACACAATCTAATAAGTTGAAAAAATTATTTATTGTTGGTTTCCTGTAGCTGTATCCCTTCTAGCCACAACCGTGAATATAACACATAATTACTGTATTTGCATTACTGTAAGGGTAGGTTTAGGGTTGGGGTAGCCTAGGTGTAGACGTTAATAAACCATAATTTTACAGGTAGCATTTTTCATTGTCGAATTGTACTACCCACTGTTTTAATGGGAGGTAGCAAAATCTGACAGGGTAGCACAAATCGACAGAACA
>NW_015557283.1:523109-525729 GCF_001515605.1 Sinocyclocheilus anshuiensis | reverse complement strand
GTCAGATTGACAGTACTCTAGCCCAATGATGTTGGGGGATCCAGTGGGGGCGGCAATCATATTTCAGGGTGACCATGCCACTCTTTATCACAACACTGCTAAAATGTAGTGCCAGTACGTGCGCTCATTGTCGCCCCCTCCTGCTGGTGGCGCCCTAGGTGACCGCCTAGTTTGCCTATGCCTAGAAACGGTTCTGGCCTATAATATACTTTATATAAAAATATATATTATAGTATATAATATCTATATAGAGATGTTATTTCTGGGTCCAATACATTGGTTTTCGTGCACGTCAGTAAGTTATTGCCAGATTTTTCCCCCCAGTCATTTAATTTAGATGTGTATTTCTATTTCTTCTGCCCTTTTTAATGATTTCATTTATAAATTAAATAACCCCCCCAAAAAACGAGTAATAAAGTGTACAATAAATTACAATCAAAACTTAATATTATAATCACATTGCACTTGGATAAAGTTAAAGGTGCAATCTGCCGATTGTCCTGCAGGTGACCGCATAAATCTGTCTTCTTACGATGCACTTAGGGCTTTACTCTAAGATGATTTTCAAGTGCTACTTAAGTTATGATGCTTTTGGGAAACACCGTATTAAGATCAGTCGTACGATCGTTTTTATGAACTTCTTAGGCTTACGAAGCTTTTGGGAAACGCAGCCCTGTATGTGTCATTCCTGTGAAGGTCCAGCTGGGATAAAGGAATTATTTTTAGAAGCTGAAGTGAATAAGCGTGTTGCGCTGTGACAGAGCAGCGCATTTGTTTCGAGAAAGCAGGTTCATCAGCTCTGTATCGACTCACAGTTCCCCAGCGAAGACGCTCCACAGACAGACAGACAGATGGACGGAGTGGGATGAGCTGGAAAAAGCTGTTCCGATAGTCATGACAGGAAACCGATGACTCACACTTCTCAGTGGGTTCATCTTTCTTCAGTTATTTATTTATTTGTTCTCAAGCACAATCACATTCAGCTCAGGAAAGTGAAAACCAGATCTCATTCACTAACAAGTGCTTATATGTGTATTTTATGCATTAAAATCTGGATTTTTCTCAATGAGAGAGAAAATGCAAAACCTCACCTTAAAAAAAAAAAAGTCTTATTTGTGTATCTTAGATGTTTTTAGATTTGTATATATTATAATTAAATGTATTTATTTTTAATAAATTGTATTATAGTGAAATTAAAGTGTATGTGACTGTTATATATGTGACCCTGGACCACAAAACCAGTCTTAAAGGGTTAATTCACCCAAAAATGAAAATTAGCCCATCATCAGTCCAAAAGAAGTGAAATAAAAAGCGCCAATCCATAAAAGAAAATGTCTCACACGGCTCCGGGGGGTGAACAAAGGCCATTTGTAGCGAATCAATGCGTTTTTGTAAGAAAAATATCCATATTCAAAACGTAATAATCACTTTAATGTAGCTTGTGTCAACAGTTGTACACGGAAGCAGCTCCGGGCGGATGACGTATGAGATGAAGTGAAGTGACGAACGCAGAAATGCAGGGGAGAGATCAAAACCTCTTGTTTTTTGTTTTTTATAATAAAACTTACGTACATTCATTAGTTGATTAAAAAAAATAATGCTTGAAGCTAGAATAAAACAGATTTGTTTGTTGTTTAAAAGTAGAGGCTCTGATCTTTATTTTGATGTATTGCATAATAAAACAAAATATTCTGGGGGCCATGAAATTTTAGTGAAAATCATCAAAAATGCTGGCGGTGGCTGGCAACTTTTTTCAAAAACGCTGGCGGGGAAAGAGTTAACAGACATCTTGCAGGTGTGTGTGTGCTATCTGAGTTACTGGCTATTGTTCATGAATGATACAGTCAACACTGATAATCAAAACACAATAATGAACGAAGCCAATTTACTAATCTTTCTTTAACTGACGGCCAAACTTCAGTGCTGAAAGAAAACTCAGAGTCGTTCACCGGTAAATACGTTCACGTTAATGACTTGAAGGCAGCATTAGTGCAACTGCATAATTCATTAGTCATAAGTGCATATTTTTGCATGCCTATACGGCAAAATAAATGTTTATAAATTGCTGTCTTGACCTGATATCCACAATGTGTTTGCCTCAGAAACTGGCGGCTTTACTGTGCAAACATTTAACCCGAGACCCCGGGGACCGAATATGCAGGCCGAACTTAATAAGGAGTGTTTACAGTCAGGGGTATGGATTAGACCAGATTATTACGCCTTGAAGGTTAGACGCGTATAAAGCAAAGAAACGGAGGAGAGACCGAGACAGGCAGCAGGCCACTGCGACACGAGCGCTTCTCTTCAAACGGTGTCACGCTGGAAAACAAAGACGGGTGACAAAGTCATGTAGAGGTTCACAGAGAGGCCAGGAGTCAACGGAGAGTTACTGCGTCATACTGCATTTCTACTGGACGTTTACTGTAAAAATAAATAAATATGTATGTATATGTGTGTCTGTATATAATAAAATAATGTCATTAAAAAAATGAAATATATACCATATATGTGACCCTGGAGGACCACAAAACCAGTCATAAGGGTACATTTTTCGAATTTGATATTTGTACATCAGCTGAATAAATAAGCTTTCCATTGATGTGTGGTTTGTTAGGATAGG
>NW_015557283.1:502735-523085 GCF_001515605.1 Sinocyclocheilus anshuiensis | reverse complement strand
TGTGTGTGTGTGTGTGTGTGTGTGTGTGTGTGTGTGTGTTGAACTATTCTCTAAAACTAGTCTTTATAATATCACAAAATCATGTCTTCTTTAACTAAATGTGAAAATTTTTACGCATAATCCTGATTTTATTATTGTTCTATTGCTCACTGCAGATATTAATGACAGGCGACTTATTTAAATGCCCTTAAAAACAATGTATCATTCACATTCATGCAAAACAAGAATTCATCAAAACTGAATTAACATCCGATGTTAGACATTATCGTTTGACTCTGCCAGGCCATGACTAAAGAGAGCCCCAGAGACATGCTTTTAATGTGCGTGTGGAATAATAAAACACATTAAGCGATGTCTTCGATGTCTACCACAAACATAATAACATCAGCTATCACGGCTTCCAGACTTAAAAAAAATACAGTCAGAAATAGCCTAGCAGACTCGCTTTGTTAAAAAAGTTTTCACGTATCTAATGCAACATACAAAAAAACATCAATATGTTTCATAAAGTGGGTGTACCTGAGGAAATTACTCCCAAACTCTCAAGTCAACCGTCAGAAACTAGCTGAGGCTAATGATGCTTAGCGATCAATGCTGAGGGGAGAGACGTAGCATGCTTAATGTATTCATGCTAGCTCTATGTGCTCAGATCTCTGCATCAAACTCATCTGTTGCTCCGTAATTTGTAATTACAAATAAAATGTAAAAACATAAAATGTTTGCAGATGCTCTTTAAAATCAAATGTTCTGCAGGTTTTTGTACTGTAGCGTCATATGCTGTTGGCTAACTGGCTAGCAAATTAGCAGTAAGTAATAGTTTTGAGTAGTTATACGCATTGCACTGATAATGGAGCTAGATAGCATTTAAGCTAACTTTAAAGAATGGAAAGTCTTGGTTATTCAAGAGCCCTTGAGTTAATGCACGTGTACATTAGCAATTAGCATTAGCACAGACGGAAAATAAGTGTTTTAAGCGCAATTTCAGGTGGAGAACCTAAAGTTATTAATCATTTTGTGCTGAATTGAAACATAATCTTGACAAACTGTTTTACTACATAGATAATAGCGTCCAGTGGGGATTTTCAAGATGGCCGCCAAGCGAATTGACTTGAGGTGTCTTAAAAACATCACTATCTCAAAAACGTCATAATTTGACCTTTTAATTCAAGAAAAGTTCAGTGGAATTATAATCAACGAATATTTTGATATATTTATGAATGCTGTAATACTATGCTTAAAGATGGCCGCCGAGTGACTCAACTTAAAATATCATAAAGTCTTGGTTATTCAAGAGTCGTTCAGTTAAAACAATCAATTGCGTTCGGTGTATATTAGCAATTAGCATTAGCACAGATTGAAAAATAACACAATTTTAGATGGAGAATCAAAATTTATTGCTGATTTGAAATACCTAATTGAAACTATTTTGCCAAACAATTTTTGCATCTTTTCATGCATCATGCTGCATCGAAAATAGCATCCAGTAGGAATTTACAAGATGGCCGCTAAAATATCATATCAAAAATGTCATAATTTGACCTTTTTATTAAGGAAAAATGTTGTTATGATATTAACAAGTGTTTTGAAGAAGACAATTATGAAAATTGTAATACTACATAGAAAATACCTTCCAGATGGCATTTTTCAAGATGGCCGCCAAGTGGCTTGTGGTAAAAGTCTTCAAATATCATGAAGTCTTGGTTATTCAAGAGTGGTTCTGTTAAAACAATCAATTGGGTTGTGTGTCTATATTAGCAAGTAGCATTAGCACTGCAAAATAGCAATTTCAGCATGATTTCAGGTGCAGAATCAAAATGTATTGTTATATATAACTTTATATTTCATACTTCATTTTATCAATAATTTTGATTTTTATAATTGGTCAAAAATATAACAAGTTGACCTTTTTATTAAATTACACTTGCTAGCGTCCTAGCGCACAATGTGTGGGTTAACTGAAGTCAGATAACTGCAGTCCGTTCGCAGCTAGCATATCGTTCACAAATGCTAATGACAAGGCAATGAGTGAACGTAACGGTGCTGTTTCTAACTTTGCCAAAGTTATTTTGTCATTCCTCTGACAGCTCTCCGTTCCCACAGGCGCAATTTCTCCTGACAGATAGGCCATGCTTCAAAAACGCCTCAGTTTCTCCTCCATAACTCACATCCAGGTGAAGTTAAAAAACAGCGCCAGTGCCGCGCTCGCACCCGCAGCTGCAACATTTTAATAACAGCTAATGCTCTTTCACTCATTTGTCATGTCGCACCCTTTCCGAACACAAGAAAGCCCAAATGACCTGAGGTGAGACCGAAATGTAAGCACAGCATGAAAAATGAAATAATGGCTGTGATATATGGCAGGTGTTTGTGGAAGTCACATAAGCGTCACAGGTGACGGGATTTTCCCCAAGAGGGCGCAGATTTATATTCGCGCTCGCCACTCGTCTCGTTAAGTCTGTTTTTAATAACTAATGATGCGTTATTGCAGCTGGGAATGATTAAGGAAGCGTGGCGTAAAGAGGAAGTACGTGACAGGAGGAATATTATTAGGAGGAATATTATTAGTAACTAGTAGTAGAATATGTGAAAAACTTCTGTCAGTCTGAAATTTATTTTATTTCTATTAATACATTTCTAATAAATTATTATTTTAATTTATTTATTGTTATTATTATTTAAAAGTAGTGAAGCATCTTTTTTAAATATCATGTGTTACAAACTTTTGTCTGCCAAATATTTTTACACTTCTGACAAATATTTAATATCCTTAACAATTAATTATGTTTTATAAATACAGTATATATATTACATTTTTGAGGATTTTTCATTTTTATTTAATTTATATATGTGAGCACAGCATGAAAAATTGTGATATTATTTAGATTTTTTTAAATGTGCATATATAATTATAGATTGTATAGGGTTATTTTATTTTATTTTATTTTATTTACAAAAAAAAAGCCTTTGGTTAGCCTTGAGATTAGTGAGGCTCGTCTGAGTTTGCTGGAGTCTCTTCAAATCTGTTTCATCCGTCAGCATCTCATCTGCAGTAAAGTCCCTTTGGCACTGTAACAAAACCATGACTTTTATAAAAAAATCCACTCCTGTTGCAACCTTAATTAAACATTGTATAGCTGTATAAAGCAGCAGACACGCTTTTATTCAACGCCACTCGAGCATGAAAGCCAGGCTGAGAGATTTTTATAGAAACATCTCAAAAAAATAAAAAGCCACCGCAAAGATGCATTTTTCTTAGCCGAGGCCTTAATGTTGTTTATTTAGGATGTATACTAGCTGGCAGCGCGCTGACAGTCCTCAGAGAAAAGCCGTCTGTGTGTGAAGAAACTCCTAGCTGCTTTAGCTGTCATCGTTTCTACCGAACGCTGTGAGCTGTTAGCTTAACAATCACAGATTCAAACTACTTTTTAGCACGCTTCCCCATGCTAACTCACCACAATGCTACGTGTGGCCAGGGCGTCGGCGGTACTGAATGGTTGCTAAGGTGTTCTGGGAATTTTAGCATGTTGCTGTGTGGTTGCTAAGGTATTCTGGTGTTGTTGTTTTTTTACCATGTTATGTAGTTGCTAAGATTTCTGTATGTTTACTATGTGGTTTTAACACATTTCTGCAATGTCGCAAAGGTGTTCTGTGTGATTTACACCACATTATGTGGTTGTTAATGTGTTCTAGGCATTTAACCTGTTGCTATGTGGTTGCTAAGTTGTTATGAGTGGTTTGAATGAATTCGTATGTGGTTGCTAAAGTGTTAACCTGTTGCTATGTTGTTGCTAAGGAGTTATGAGTGGTTTTAACCTGTTGATATGTTTTTGTTGTTAAGGTATTAACCCGTTACTATGTAGTTGCTAAGGAGTTATAAGTGGTTTGAACCTGTAGCGATGTGATTGCTATGGTATTATGTGTGTGTGTGTGTGTGTGTGTGTGTGTGTGTGAGAGTGCGTGTGCCTCTCTCTGTGTGTGTGTGTGTGTGTGTGTGAGAGAGTGTGCGTGTGCGTGTGTGTGTGTGTGTAAATTGTTTGTCTTTATCATAGGACAGTGGACAAATGACAAGAAACTACAGCGAAAGAACAGGACAGCAGCCGCATAGCAACACCCTGGCAACCAACCACTGTAAGCAGGTGAGTGAAAGCGTCACATACTGCAGCTCTTATTCAATCAGGAAAGAGTGTGTGTCTGTGGTTGTGATGTGTATCTGGGCTCAGATCATTCACAGCAGCTCTCAGCCATAAGACATGTAGAGTCATCACACGCTAAAGATGGCTTCATCCACAACCCCACATCTCCAGAAACACTGAGAATATCAGCAGTAGAGCTCGCAGAATCTTAAGGATTTTAGCTTTGCAATGATTTCAGTAAATCTAAAATATAGTTTGTATGGACTTGTGCTGTTTGTGGCAGAATGCAAACTGAACACAAATAATAATAAGCTATAATAATAATATAGGATTTAAAAAAAAATCTTACAATTTCTGATAAACAATTTATTTTTAGAAATATATTTTTATTATTCTCAAAAATAAATATATAAATAATTCATATATTATTTATAGATATGCATTTTTTGCAGATTATTTCAAACAAATATAGGATATTTATTTATTGGTTAAACCTTTATTGCAGATCCTTTCAAAGAGTTACACAACATTTCAAAAAGTTCCATTATCATTTTTTTTAATTCTGAGTTTTTCATTTAATTCCCACTACTATCATTTATTTTTTGAGATATAAATTTAGAATTCATAAATATATAAATATAAATGATTTATATTTCTGTAACATTAGTTTAATTAGGTTTATAATATTTAAGCATTTTTATAGATTCCTCCAAACATTTTACATCATATTATATATTTATTAATTAATATTTATTTATTTATTTATTTCAGAGTGACACAAAAAATCTAAAAAATAAATAAAAGAAATCTTCAAAATTGAAAATATGTGGATATGTTTAACTCTGAACAATGAATGTTTAAAGTAAGTTAATTAATTAATTAATTAAAATTAGTTACATTTATTTATTTAGGTTCATTGCACATTAGTTCAAAGATTTAAACCTATCCAATTTAGATTTTTCTCCAATGTTTTTATACAGAGATGTTCATAGCATGTTCATAGACATTCAGATGAATGCGTGAACCTTTCCGCGTGATCTCGGGCGATACTTTGCAGACTATTAATTAGCGTGACCTATTCCTCTCATGGAAATGCAGCACATCTGTCCTGGTCGTCATTGATTTGCTGTTCAGCTCAGATGAAGTGTTGGGCTGATGAGTGTGTACTTAGTAAAACTGCACTTAAATCTTCATTACAGCATTCACTCCTGCTTTTTATAACTGTGTCTGGATTTCAGTGTTTCTCAGTATAAATGGGTTTTATTGGCCTTGTGAGGATTTTTGGCTTTGCAGTGATTTCAGTAAATATAAACCGTATAAGTGGATAAATGTATTTTGTATGGATGTGTGTGAATGTGACTGTTTGTGGCAGAAAGGAGAATGAACAATTCGGGAAAGACAGTTGCACAACACAAAGTTATAATAATAATAATTCATTTTTTAATGCAGTTTTTTGTACTGTAAATACTGTAATTTAATTATTTTTATATAATTTTATAGGTTTTTATTTGTTCATTTGATTTATTTAACAGCTAAGTGTTTATCACAGATCCTTCCAAAGGAATATATGATTGATTGATTGATTCCCTAAATATTCCCTCACAGTTTAATAGTAATGACTTTATGAATTTCTTATTGTAGAAACTTCATTTTCTGTAAAGTTGCTTTGCAACGATTTGTATCGTGAAAAGCGCTGTACAAATAAACTTGAATTTAATTGAATTGATTGATTGATGTTAAGCCTTTATTACAGATTAAACATATCCAGTTTTAAAGAAATTAATTCATTACTTGATTTATTTATTTAAGCCTGTATTGCAGATTTTAAAGGAATTTATTTAGAATAAGCTTTTATTTCATTTATTGCATTTTATTGCATTATTATACATATGCAATTGTGACTTAATTTTAAAGAAGCTGCTGAATGAATACATTTATTTATTTAGGTTAAGCATTTGTTGCAATTTATTTATTCATTCATTCATTCAGATAAATATTTAATGTTTAATTATTTAATTTAAAATGTATTTATATTTATTTATTTACATTTATATTTATTTATTTATTAAGACTTTATTACAGATTCAATCGAAAAGTTTCACATATGCTATTTATTTATTTATTTATAAGCATTTATTGTATATTCTTTTAAAGATTTTGACCAAAATAAATATCCATTTCCATAAAATAAAAAACTTTATTCATTTATTTTTTTGTTTGTAAGTATTTATTGCACATTTGTTTGCAAAAAATGGAACACTTCGGATTTAACTTAAAATTAATTTATAGTTTTATTATTTTATAATTAGAATGATTTTTGTTTTGATTTTGAATCTGATTTTTAAAATGTAATTAAACTTTTTTTATTAACCTGTCTTTCTTTATTGTACAACGTTTAAGTATTAATTGCCAATTCGTTTACTCTACTAAGATTTATTATTTCTTGTGACGATATTTGTTTATATCTGCAGAATTTATCAAAACGTTTTAGTTGTATTTATAGTGTTTGTCCGTGTGCTTTTAATTTAATGTTTAACCATTGTAAGTTTAATGGCATATTCTCCCAGCTGCAGTTTTGATATCTTTCTATCCGCTGTGAATGTGATAACAGGATCTTGACGCCGTGTCCAGATGTGACTCTGGATCCAGACTCCGGTGGTCTCCGATCTCTCGGGGAGCCGGTAACAGCTGGGTGTTTTGGTCCAGATCTCACCCACCGCGGCGGTGCAATCAGCTCTGTAATTAGGATTCAGCGCCGGCCTCCTCTGCCACTTTTAATTGGTGCCAACATGGCAGCCGAGGAGTAAATCAGGTCTGGTAGTTCAGCCCAGAGACACAGACAGAACCCGAGCTACCGCTTATCTGCTTGAGCGTAACCAGCGGGATTTTGGCGGGAAGTGTTCCCGCTCCGTCTATCTTCAACTGATTTATTGAACACTACTAAGTAGCGCTAAATTAGCGTACTGAATCATAGAAGTCCATTCCATGTACATACATGAAAACATGTGACACCAGCTTCACTTACCGTCAGCCGAATCGCGTGCATTGACAAGAGTCAGCCCACGGTGTCAAGTCTTACTGCCAGGCGTGAATTAACAATTAACCAACTGTTGTTTCATAGCAACCGACACTCATTAAGAAGTTCATCATTGGCGTCTATATTCAGCACACTACCCTTGGGGTGGGCGTACATCCAGCGCAAACATCTCTTATGAAGAGATATGAAAAGATGAAGTAGAAACTAATGTTGAAAGACATGTCAAGACATCATATAACAGCCGGTCCCGGGAGAGGCTCTCTCTCGCTCAAGCTTGAGTTTTGCGTGTTTCGGAGCATCTATTTTTTTACATGCAGCCCAATTAGATCAAGTCAGCAGAGTTTTATACCTGCAAATTATTACATGGGCAAAACTATGAAGATGCAGGTAGGAAATACAAGGTTTGTGGTCCTTGCAACTGCAAAACATTAGTGAAATGTTGCATACGTGTTCTGAATAAGGTTATCTTGGTGGTTTCTAGGTGGTTACTTATTGGCCGGAGTCTAAATGTGACCCTGGAGCACAAAACCAGTCATAAGGGTCGATTTTTCGAAATTGAGATTTATACGTCATCTGAAGCTGAATAAATAAGCCTTCCATTGATGTATGGTTTGTTATGATAGAACAATATTTGGCAATTTTTGGAAAATCTGGAATCTGAGGGTGCAAAAAATCTAAATATTGAGAAAATCACCTTTAAAGTTGTCCAAATGAAGTTCTTAGCAATGCATATTACTAATCAAAAATTACGTTTTTATATATTTACGGTAGGAAATTTACAAAATATCTTCATGGAACATAATCTTTACTTAATATCCTAATGATTTTTGGCATAAAAGAAAAATCTATAATTTTGACCCATACAATGTATTGTTGGCTATTGCTACAAATATACCCCAGCGACTTATGACTGCTTTTGTGCTCCAGGCTCACAAATAGGCTCTGTGATATACTTGTCTGTAGATATGACTCCTTCTGTGCATGTTGTTCGTTATTTTCGCCCGTTTTATCGTCCGTTTAAGTATTACATTTGAAGTGTAACTTGTTGCACCAAATGTGTTGCACTTTGAATTAGAGTTTGTTCTCATTTCTAATCACAAGTTACATGAGCAAACATGCTAATAGCATACAATGGATACTTAAAATTAATATTTAGCACTTAAAATACTACAACATATTTGGTGTGATAAGTTACGCTCCAAAATGTCATTCTTTTGAGGTTTTGGGGTTATGGTTTCGCTTCAGTTTCTAATTGCAAGTTAGTATTAGCAAACACCACTAATAATATAAAATATGTAGCAAGCGAGCTTGAAAAGTGTGTTTAAACATGATCTGTGTTGCTTCAGAGTTAGTCTGAGTTAGCTGATTATTCATGGTGAAATATCTGCAGCATTGGGTGAGGTATTTATAGTATTAGTGTGGCTGTGGGGATGGTGTTGTTTTTTTACCGTTGTGCATGAGATTGCAAGCCATCCACCGACAGAAGGAAGTGCCTCCATTTTCTGTCAGAGTTTAGCACCCTCGCCTACTTGTTCCATCCGTTAGACAGTTGCCATAGATATCCCATAATGCCACAAGAGCAGCAATGCAGAGAAACTAGGAGACGACAGGAAGCTCAGTCTGTCCAGTTGCCCATAAAGCTGCTGTTGCGTTAGCGAGCGCTCTTATTTATGGAAGCCCATTTCCGCCACATAAGAAAAGAAATCATAATTTTGCAGTTCATAATTATGAGATGAAAAGTCAAAATTATGACTTTAAAAGTCATAATTATTACATACTAGGATGTAATTATGACTTTAAAATTTGAATTTGACATACCAAGTTGAAATTATGACATAAAAAGTCATAATTATGAGACAGAAAGTCGAAATCATGACATACTACTGTACGTCATAACTATGAGATAAAAAATTATATTATGATTATGATATGATTTTTTGCTTTTTATCTTATGTTCAATTTAGTATGTCATAATTTTGACATTTTTCTCATAATTGACTTGTCATGATTTAAATTTTAAAGTCATAATTATGACTTTTTATCTCATAATTATGACTTTATCTTATCATTTAGACTTTGTCATAATTGTGACTTAGTATGTCAGAATTTCAACTTGAGTCTTACTTTTGACTTTATCTCATAATTAAGACTTAGTATGTCATAATTTCAATGTGTTATCTCATAATTATATCTCATAATGTCAACTTTGTCATAATTATGAGTTAGTATGTCACGATTTAGACTTGTCTCATAATTTTGACTTTTTATCTCAAAATTATGACTTTTTATCTCATAATTTCGACTTTGTCATAATTGAGGCTTACTATGTCAACTTTTAATGTCATCATTTTGTCTTTTCATCTCATAATTATGACTTATGTCATAATTTCAACGTTTGATCTCATAATTAAATCTTTTTATCTCATAATGTTGGCTTTGTCATAATTGTGACTTAGTATGTCATAATTTCAACCTTTTATGTTATAATTTTGATTTATCTCATAATTTCGACTTTGTCATAATTGTGGCTTAGTATGTCATAATTTCAACCATTTATGTTATAATTTTGATTTATCTCATAATTTCGACTTTGTCATAATTGTGGCTTAGTATGTCATAATTTCAACATAAGTATGTCGTATTGAAATATGAAATATGTCAATTTCAATTTTATGCCATAATTATGACTTAGTATGTCATAATTTCAACTTTTAAAGTCATAGTTACAACTTAGAATGTCATAATTATGACATTTAAGTCAAGTCAAGTCACCTTTATTTATATAGCGCTTTTAACAATACAGATTGTGTCAAAGCAACTGAACAGCATTAATTAGGAAAATAGTGTCAATAATGCAAAATGACAATAGTAAACACAAATTTTTCAGTTAAAGACAGTTCATCATTGAATTCAGTGATGTCAACATCCAGCTCAGTTTAAATAGTATCTTTGCAATCAAGTCAACGGTATCGCTGGAAATGAAGTGTCCCCAACTAATCAAGCCAGAGGCTTCAAATTAGAGGCAAATTTAAGCCAAAATTTTAATTTTTCATCAGTTTCAACCATTTTTTTTTATGTGGGGGAAATAGGCTTCCATATACATTAGCACACTTAATCTAATGAGTGCAGACCTGACAGGAACTGCTTGTTTTTGTCTTTTATTCCAGTCACATCGAGCTCCCCGAATATTTATCATTAAATCAGAGTGACGACCCTGCAAACCGTAGCTGCTTTGTGACAGATCAGTAGAAAGGAAGGACGAGAGATTTAGCTGTAAGGAGAAGGAGAAGCCTTCAGGGTATTCCTTTCAAAAGTGTAAATGAATCATGAAATCAGCCTAAAACGGAAGAGCGCGTTGTGTAACAGTTGGCAAAATGGCATGATTTTTTGTGACTCTGCTGTGGAGGATTCAAACTCCAGAAGATGTTTCTGGTTGCCAATGCGTTCTGGTGCCGACTGGCCTCCGCTCAGGCTAAGTTTGGCTCTCATGCCAAAGCCGATCAGCATGTGTGGCAACCCACACGTGTGGCATAGGTATATGTATCAAACAGAAGAAGTGCAAAAGGCTGAGAATATGCATGTAAGATATTGAAAGTCTAGAAGGGACCATCTGGTACACCAAAACTTCTTCCTTTACCAGCTCCAGACTGAATCCAGTCATTTAATAATGCATCCTTGGCCATCTTAAGAGCCGATGTTTGTAAACCCCTATACAATTCATAAAAGATGGCTTTTAATAAACCTTTTTATATGGATTTATATTTCACCCTAATATCAAAATAAATTAAGAAAAAAGTATTTAAGAAAACAGAACAAAAGTACACAAAAGCTATAATGTGATATATTATTTTTTTTTACAATTAATTTGTAATCAGTTAATAGGTTTTACTGTAGCATTTTTACATTCCTTTTACATTGTAATTCAGTTCTTTTTATTTTAGAAGTTTGATAAAATTATCATTGCTGTAATGTTAATCTTTAATTGTCATTAAAATATATTTAATTATTTAGATGTTAATTATATAATTATTTAAATCATAAAAAAATTATTACTGCATTAAATTAAATTAATTATTTAAATATTGAATAATTATATTAATATTTTTTAAATCGTTACTGTATTGTCTTTCTTTATGATGATTGTAATGAAAAATATAATAATTATGTCCAGAAAGAATGATTTTTATTACTGTATTAAAATAAATCAAATTGTTTAAATGTTGAATAATTCTATTAATATTATTTAAATCATAAATGCATTGTATTTAATTTATGCTGTTTTCGATTAAAAAATGTATATATTGCCCAGAAATAATGATTTTTATTACTGTATTAATTAATATTTAATTTTATTAATATATATTTTTGCAGTAGTATTTTACACAACAATGACATGTAATATGCTGTTAAATCTATTATCATTTTTATTTACAATAAATTTGTAAATTTTAACAAGTTAATATGATTTACAGTAGCATTTTTAGCATTAAAATAGCATTTATATTGCTTTTATGTTATAATTCTGTTTTATATTACTCTGATCAAATCTCATTCTCATTATTGTAATGTTAAAAAAAAAAGTTGTTTTGCAAATTATTAATAAAATAAATTAAATAATTATATTAATATTATTTTAATCATACATCATTATCTATATTGCCTCTATGCTGATTCTAATTTAAAAAATTATGATTTTTATGACTGTACTAATAAATCTTTAATTTAATAACATTTTATTACTGTATTACTAAATATCTAATGGAAATCCTTTTTGAGAATAATTACCTTTACAAGCAAACAAAAGAGGCGTGGCTTCAGCCAGCGAGTTCCTAAAAGGGGCGGGGTCAGCGTGAGAGTCTTATAAAGGAGGGGTGGAGTCCGAGTGAGCGAGAGAGAGAGAGCGCGCGCGCGGTGGGTGGGCGTGTCCATGACGTCACCCTGGAGCTCTCCTCAGCGCGCACAGCTGTGGTTTCTCCGGAGCGGAGCTTGAAATCAGACGCGCCGAGCGAGACGCAGCGCTATCCGGGGGGATTTAACCCGCTATTCGCCGCCGCCCGCGCCCGGAGCTCTCTCTATCGCCTTGGATCTGTCCTCTCCTTGGATTATTATCGTTCTTTATCCCTTCCACGAAGATGTAAGGAGGTTTTTCCCGTGCAGAATAACGGAGAACACAGAGACGCGCTCGTTAAAACAAGGTAAGAGCAGTTAAAGGTGTCGCCAGTCACTTTGTATAAATGCCAGAAACGGCTGGGAATAAAACATGCACTTCAGACGAAGTGTGCTGCGATTCTGAAGAGCGTCTGAGCAAGTGTAGGCTATGCGCGCGGAGAAGGTGGTGCCCGGTGCGCAGTTTGCGCTCCAGACGCGTTTTGCGCATTAGCAATAAAGTCATTTTGGATGCATTTCAAGACTTTACAGCCGGTTTTCACGTTTTTGGGGGGTGTTATCCACCAGCTTCATCCGTGGGACACTCATCCCGCCCACAGGATCCCAAAGCCCCGCTTGTGTAAAGTGAGAATTGATGCCACCGTGCGCCGTGCCAGCCTCGCATATCTGATTTCAAGCCTATTTATAATGAAAGTCTGTTTATGCATCTGAGTTGTCCACGCACGCTGATGCCGGCTCTATTTGAGCGATGCGATCTTCTGAGATTCAGTCCAGAAATGCCCACCTGCTGAAAAAACTAGTGAGCAACACTTCATTTCAGCGGACTCAATTATTCAAATCAACATGTAGATGGATTCTGGACAGGTTTTAGTTGACGATTTCATCCCAAAACTAAGAAACCTGCGTCTCTAAGCGCGTATTTGCATTTTATGAAAATTTTATGTAGATCAGTCATTTTAGAAATCAGTTGCATGCTCCGAAACTGATGCTTTCTCTATCTAAGCGTGTTTTGCCTGATTGTACTCATGCACTTAGACTATCTCAACGCACTGTTTTTGTTGTAAAATAGCATGTTAATGCAAAACGTTTCATTTTCAGCATTCTCACGTTTTATTGTGGATGCATTAAATAGTGGAATTGAATAGAGCAATTAATGCTGGAATCACCAAAGGCATGACGGGAGCGCGTCCAGTGTTCAGAATATGGCATCTCATGGACTGAACTTTTGCATTTGCATTTGAATATGTAATATATGTGTACGAATCAGTGTGAGGTTGGAGTTCAGGCTGTTTTCGTTTCTTAAGAAAGCGGCTGATGTCTTTTACTGTTTCATGACGGGTGGATTTGTGCTTTTGCACAGTAATGGACATGCTGTCATTTCGTGCTGGATTTGCATAAAACGAGGCTCGACAGTGGAGTAATTCAAAGCCACACACTCTTCATGGACTTACATCAGCATCTCATCTCAGATTTGAATAAATTAGCTTGATTGTTTCGCGTTGTTGTTTTATAAATGTATGTCTAAGAGGTTTTTGACAGATTTTGCCCATTTCTACTTGTAAATTTGTCCTCAAACTATTGCTAAAAACTACAAACACTCACACTAGTCAGAAATTGTCTTTATTTTGATGAATGTGTATCTAAGTGTCTCCAAATGGAGGTTTTTGTCAGATTTTGCTCATTTCTACATGTTAATTAACCCTCAAACTGTCTAAATATGAACTAACTCACACACGCTAGTCAAAAATGATCTCTATTTTAATAAATGTGTATCTGTATGGCCTCAGTGTCTCCAAATGGAGATTTTTGTTGGATTTCATTACAAATTACAGATTATAAATGATCAAAAATCATCCATATTTTAATAAATGTCATTCTAAATGTCCTCAGTGTCTCAAAATGGAGGTTTTTGTCTGATTTTTGGTAAATGTGTCCTCAAACTCTCCTTATATATGTATTTACTCACACAAAGTAGTCATAAAGCATCTCTGCTTTAATAAATGTGTTGCTAAATGTCTCAGTGGAGGATTTTGTGCTGTTTTGTTGGCTCAAACTCGGACGAAAGGAATCGAGTGTGCTTGTGTTTAGGCCCGGCACTGAAAGAAGTAGTCAGATTTGTCTCTTGATTTGAGTCTAGTTCTCCCGGCAGTGAAGAGGGATAAGTACCTGTCATTCCTTATGTATGAAAACGCTCATCGTTGCTGCATGAATGGACATTGTGTTATTTACGCAGCGAGTCCCGCGGGCCGCTATTGCTCCAGTGCGCTGACGGATTGATCAGGCCACGTATATCTACAGCATGCACCGCTGGCACTGATATATCACACTTACACTAAACTTGGACTGGTGGTGTAACCAAACTGACTGTAATGATGAATAACGATGAGTAATTATTTACAACATTTTTATTTTACAAAAAAAATTAAAAATAAATTCAAGTACGTGCTATTTTTTTACATTTATATATATATATTGTACTTATACATTTTTTTTTTAAGTTCGTGTTTTAGTACATAAAACAAGGCTGTAAATGGCATATTAAACTTCTCATATTTTACTTTTTTTTTTTTACATATTTACTAGAATGATTGCACGTTTTTTAACATTAGAACTATATATTTTTATTTTACAAAAAAAATTAAAAATAAATTAAAGTATGTGCTATTTTTTTACATTTATATATATATATTGTACTTATACATTTTTTTTTTAAGTTCGTGTTTTAGTACATAAAACAAGGCTGTAAATGGCATATTAAACTTCTCATATTTTACTTTTTTTTTTTTACATATTTACTAGAATGATTGCACGTTTTTTAACATTAGAACTATATATTTTTATTTTACAAAAAAAATTAAAAATAAATTAAAGTATGTGCTATTTTTTTACATTTATATATATATATTGTACTTATACATTTTTTTTTTAAGTTCGTGTTTTAGTACATAAAACAAGGCTGTAAATGGCATATTAAACTTCTCATATTTTTCTTTTTTTTTTTTACATATTTACTAGAATGATTGCACGTTTTTTAACATTAGAACTATATACTTTTATTTTAAATTTTTTCCTTTTTCTTTCATTTTTCTTTTATTTTTACTTACAAAAATATTTGTATTTATTTTTACCTTTATATTATTATGTTTATATTTTTGTAGTACGTAAAACAAGGCTGTAAATTTTACGGGAAAAAAACAAGGCTGTAAATTTAAACTAGATTTTACAAAAAAGTTGTCGTATTTGCCTGAACGATTATACGTTTCTTTGATTTGTAATGATGATTTTATTATTATTATTATTATAAAAAAACCCTGTAAGCTCAAATTTATTTATTTTATTAATGATGATTATTTTTTCCCCAAAATTATTATTTTACAAAAAATCTGTAAACTCAAGCAACTATTTATTTATTTATTTATTTATTGTACTCAGTAAATAAATGTATTGTTTTTGACATATTTGCCTGAACATTCATATTTTTTCTTTGATGTAACAAAACTGATGATTAATTTTTCCAGAGTTATTTAAATAATAATTATTATTTTACAAACTAATATGTAAACTGAAGTAGCGACTATTTGTTTGTTTGTTTGTTCATTCATCCATCCATCTATGCTATTCAAGCAATCAGTATAATCAGTATATTAAAGTATATAATTAGAAGGTAACTAATTAGCTAGTTGTAGTTAAAAAGCAGAACTTTTACTATATTGACAACTAGGGCAGCACGATTAATCGAATGCTATTGTCATGCGCATCTCGTCAGTAAAGCCGGTTCTGTGATTAGTAGTAAATCTCCATCACCTGCTTTCAGATGGAGCAGCATTTACTACACAGAGCCGTAGATCACTGACAAGCTACACAAAATCGCGTTCATAATCGCAGACGATTTAATCACGCGATTATGAAATCGAAGAAATCGTTCTGCAGTTATGACTGCTGTTTGCATAGCTTCTCAGAGGCTCTGTGTAGTAAATGCTGCTCCATCTGAAAGGATGTGAAAATACCACATTTAACCACATGTTTTTACTCAGCCGAGTGTTTGAAATAAATCCTTCTGTGAGATGATGTGGCTTCTTGCACAGAATAAGGCACGCAACATATTTCATAGTATTCTAAGCAGTGATAAAGGCTATGTCGATTAGCATTGCATTTAGGGGTGTCGAAATTAATTGTTTCTTCGATGCATCACGATGCAGACGAGGACGGTTTGGTATCGGTTCAGTAATAGACCATAACCGATTATAACATACTGACGCTTTTCTGACGTCATTTGTCGCATACGTGCTTTGTCGCGGTAGCATACATTAGGCGCGTTCGGCTTGAAGCACCGCTGTGCAGAATGATCACTGTATGATCAAGTACCGCGAGAGCGATAAGAGAGCAGACGGATCCTTATGCTTTTGCGGTTGATGTCATACACTCATCCTGCGCAGCGCTGCTTCAAATCGAACGATCCTAATGGCAGAAGGAGGCGAGGTGCGAGTAATTAAAAATGCTCCAACTACTTTAAAAGCTTACATCTGGCCATATTTCGGCTTTTATGAACAACCTGAGCACGACCTGGAGAAGACACGCTGTGTGTAAATCATGTCACGCACAATGAAATATGTAGGGGGTAGGGATGGGCAAATGAAGCCTCGTGAAGCACTGAGGCTTTCCTCTGAATAAAAAATATAGCAGCCAAAAGCCTGTGAAAGATGCTCCGTAGGACGAGGCATCTACCACATATTCCACAGATCGATTCAAGTTACGTGCACAAATAAAAGCCTAACAGTGTGTGTTTGTTGAGTTTCTGATAAATTCATTTACCCATTAAACTGTGCAATTTAATACCAGTACGAATATCAATATGATGTAACAGAAGAATAATGTACTCATATGAATTGCATATGACAAATATTGAATTTTTCTGAAATATATATGACTGGGTATCTAAAATGTAACTGAATGAAAGTGAAGCTTCATTTGTCATTGGTCACGTGATTTCTATGACAATTAACAACACAACACAAGCTTCGAATCGAGGCTTCATCTGGCACGCCCATTTATTTTCGACACAAGCTCCGATGCCTCGGTTCAAATGTTACATCGCTAGTAGGTAATACCACTAACTTAAGAAACCAGGTCAGGTACAGTTCATATATCTGACTGCTTGTATTTATTGACAAAATTGTATAAATGTGAAGTAAAATTGAAAATTGAGGATGCAGTGCATTGTCAATGCATTGTGATGCATCGTGATATCGAAATATAAATATCTTATTTATATTTATGTATTTTTAAAATGAGATCTACGTTTTATTTTAGTTATACACTGGAGGATCTAAATTATTTTATTTATTTTTATTTGTATTGTTAAATTATTTTCTACATTTAGATCTAAATTTAATTTTTTAAATTCTTTATACAATTAGACGATGTAAATCATTTTATTTCATTTATTTTATAATACTTTATTGTATTCTTATTTTATTGTATTATTATATTATATTATGTTATGTTATATGCATACTTAAAAATTGTTTATTTTATGTTATTTTATTGTCAGTGTTCCAAATCTGTTGTTGCCTAAGAAGGCAGCTGCCTGTGTAGGCCGTAGACAGCACTAGGTTTCTTTTTTTTTACACGGCTAGTATTCACTACTCTAACTGTCTACAAGATGCAAATGTTATCTTTGCTTGTTCACTGTAAGTGTTTGAGAAGTTCTCTCATTGAAGTACACTGGAGCGCGTTCATCAATTTTACAGCGGCCACAGTATGTGACTATATTCTTTTCTTGCAGTGCTTTTGCAGAAGGCTCTTTTACATTAGTATGAGCTGACAGTAACCTACACTCGGACCTCACACTTGTTCATTTCCAGGAAAGCTTCAGCCTTTATGTGCTGCAGCTCGACGCTTTAATGGGTTTGATGTGTACCTGCGCTCACACGGGGGGCCCTAAAATAAATTAATAAAAAAAAACGCTTCAGGCAGATCCCAGTTCATCCGTAGTGTGAGGGTCAACAAGACGAGGGGGGGAATAATTATCATAGCAGCGTTTATCAAGCAGTCGAGTTGAGGGGGCGGGGCTTGTTTGGGAATCGAGTCTCGATTTGCATGCTTTCAATAAGCATGTGCTTCGCTGATGCTTTGAAAAGTGTATGAAAATAAATGGCTTGGGGGCGGAGTTAAAAATATGAGGACTTGATGATGTCATCAGAAAAAGAAAGTCATTTTAGAGAGGCCGAAAGAGCTGCATTTTAGTGCAAGAATTGTTTTGTACTATGCATATTGTTTTACCACATACAATGATTTTTTTATTAATTTTGCGTACTTTGAAGTATGGGTAGTATGTAAATCCAGATTCTTTAAACGATGTTTGCAACCCACTTCGTAAAATGACTTATTTCTGTGAAACGGGATCTACTTGATTTTGTCTGTCTGCAGTTCATTGGATGGTGATAAGCGTATGTAAAGTTTATGGCAGGGTGTGTGAGGGGCGGAGTTAAAACCGAGGGCTTGATGATGTCATCAGGAAAGGATAGTTGTTTCAGAGTTGTTTCAAAAGCTGCATTTTAATGATTATGTTTTATTGTTTTGTACTATTTAAAATAGTATGTCGAATATATACTTTTTTACCACATTCAATGATTTATGCACATATTAATTTTGCATACTGCAATGTATGTGTAGTATGCAAATTCAGATTCTTTAAACGATGTTTGCAACCTCTTTTACTTTGTAAAATGATGTCTTTTCGTGACACACGAGCTTCAGTGAGGAAAAAGTACTTGATTTTGTCTATCTGCAGTTGATTGGACGGTATGTAAAGTATACGGCAGGCGGTTTGGGGGCGGAGTAAAAAAATACCAGGACTTGATGAGGTCATCAGAAAAGGAAAATTGTTTTAGAGACAGAAATAGCTGCATTTTAGTTAAATGCAAACTTTTTTTTTTTTTTTTTTGGTATTTAGAATAATGTAGTAGGAAATTGTTCGCAATTAGACCAAGAATAGAATTTTACGAAGAAATAAATAGTTTTTTTACACCATTATGAGTTTAAGTTCTGTAAAAGCCGCTATTTTGATAAATGTAAATTTTGTCTGTATGTCAGCTATGCTCTTTTGTTTATTTTTTGTGTTTTCCAGCACTAAAACAAACATTAAAGGGTTAGTTCAACCAAAAATGAAAATTAGCCCATAAATTACTCACGCTCAAGTCACCCTAGGTGTATATGACTTTCTTCTTTCAGACGATTTATATTATATTATTATTATATTAGTAAGAAAAATATCCATATTCAAAACGTAATAATCACATTAATGTAGCTTGTGCCAACAGTTGTACACAGAAGCAGCTCCAGGCGGATGATGTATGAGTTCAGCGCTGCGCATGCGCCGCTCAGAAGTGATGCACGTGGAAGCGCAGCGGAGAGATCAATGCGCAACGCTGAAGTCATCCGCCCAGAGCTGCTTCTGTGTACAACTGTTGGCTCAAGCTAGATTAAAGTGATTATTACGTTTAGAATATGGATATTTTTCTAACAAAATCACATCGATTCGCTACAGGAGGCCTTTGTTCACCCCCCGGAGCCGTGTGAGACACTTTTTTTTATGGATGGGCGCTTTTTATTTCACTTCTTTTGGACTGATGCATGCAACACCCGCTGAGTGGCATTAAACAGCTTGAAAGATCAAAGACAATTTTTAATATAACTCCGACTGGATTCGTCTGAAAGAAGAAAGTCATATACACCTAGAATGACTTGAGGGTGAGTAATTTATGGGCTAATTTTCATTTTTGGGTGAACTAACCCTTTAAGTGCTGGTTCCACAGCCTTCAGAGAGTGAATGTGTTGACAGCCCGGCGTCAGCGTTTAATGTGTCTGTGACTCATGCTAAAGCTCAGTTGGACACTGGGTCAGTAGGAGGTGGATAGACGGATGATACGGAGCGGAGCACTTAGCAAACGCCGCAGCCGCTGGCTCGTAAACCTTGAAGGTCACCTCAACATTTCAGTGCTCTTCCCGCCCCACCGCCGCGCTGAGATCATCCTCCCGTCGAGGTCTCCTGAGGTTAATGCATCTGGACAAACAGAGGAACACCGCGCTCGTTTGTTCTCCTCCGTTGCCGTCCGCAGTTTTCGTCTGCTGACATAATATCCATGAATGATTCATCCGTGCTCATGTATAATTGCATGAAAGCAGACAGAATGGACTCCAGCAGCTTCATGCACTCTTTACATCTTTATTGGTCTGTTGTGGGATAATCCGATCAGATGCCATATGGGATGCGATGGGACAATGATGAAGG
>NW_015557283.1:497245-502460 GCF_001515605.1 Sinocyclocheilus anshuiensis | reverse complement strand
TAATAAAATATTTAATATATTAATAAAATATTTAAATATGTAATATATATTTTAATTATAGTTATTTATATAAATTAATACTAATACTATATTAGTATTAAATATAATATTATATAAAGTCTTAAATAATTTGTTATATATAATGTATATATGGGATGCGATGGGACAATGATGAAGGCTTAGATGCTTCACTCGTTTAAAGCATTAGAGGCACAAATCCCAAGTTTTGGTTGTGGGAGATATTAGATAAAATATCATCTAACATTAAACTAACCTAGCATGAGAAGTAGCTTGTTTTAAACACATTTAATGTCTGTATCTCCATTTGAAATTGTGATTCTGGCCTGTTCCACCTTTATTTGGTTCCTAATATTTAACTCAATGTAGTAAAAATAATATGTATATATTTATAATTATTTATATATAAAGTAAAACAATATTTTTTTCATATTAATATATGATTTAATATTAAATTAAAAGGTTATATAAAATAATTATTTATTAAATATTTAATATATTAATGACTATGTAATATATTTAGAAAATGCATATAAAAATGGTATATTAGCTAAATATATTTTTTATATTTTTAATAAATACATATTTTTTGTTTAATGACAAACTTGAAAAGTTTTTAATATTTTAATATTGTTTAAAATTTTATTTATAATTATGTTTCTAAAAAAAAATTTGTGCCAATACTTGTATATATGTATTTAATAATTTAATAGTAATTAAATGACCATTTTCTAATATATGAACACACAGTTTACCATTTTCAGTTATTGCAATAATTGCAAACCTCATATTAAATACATAAAAATGGAAATAATTGACCTCTTTGACTTGGCTGTGGTTATTTCTGAAGGTCAAGCACCACCTGTCGATCAAAGGGGAAATAAAGCATTTGATCAGAGTTTCAGGTGGTATCTTTTGTGAAGAGTGTCAGCTGTGTTCATGTCAGGAGTCAGAATGAGAGAAATGAAGGAGTTGATGATGGATGAAAGGAGGGACAGAGCTTTTGTGACCGACATCAGCTGTTATTGATCAGGGAGATGCGTAACACTGTCATCTTCCCATCATCTTCTTCACGGACGTCTCCGCCGGAGGAATCGCAGTCGAGCAGCACCTTACAATCCCTGTCTAGTCTCAGGATACACACACACACATTATAGACTGATCTGCTTAATCTGTGCTCCAGACACACACTGTTTCACAGATTCACATTTAACACACAACACTCAGCATGGGCTCAGGGTTTGACCATGAGACTAAATTAAAATGTTAAGAGGATGAATCGCAAAAAAAACACAAAAACTAAATCCCAGAAAGAAAATAAAATATGTATTTAATTTATAAATATTACATGTATTTATTCATTTATACATTTTAATTTTTTCTATATTTATATATGCATATTTTTTTATTATTTTCTCATTTAATTTATTTCAATGTATTAATTGTATAGTTAATAGTTTTTTCATCATAAATTTCTCTTCTAAATTGTCATTGAAATGCAGAAGAATGTTTTATGTTTATATTTTATTATACAGTACCTACTATTTACTATTCTTACTGGTGATGCATAATGTGTAATTTGTTTTAAATATTTGCTTTATATATTATATTTATATTATATAAAGCCTTATAATAATAATATAATAATATTATATAAATATAATATTATATTTTTTTGGTTTTGTATTTTTTATATGTATTTTTTTATTTGTTATTAATTTATATTATTTATATAATTGTTATTTATTATATTTTTATATATTATATATTTTTTATATATTTTATTTTAATATTTAAATTATTTACTATGCTTACTGTTGATGCATAATAAGAAAATATTTCTTAATTGTTCTATATTATTTGCTTAATATATGATGTTTTGGATTTTTTTAAAGATATTTTTTTCTCTTGATTTTATATTTATATAAATATTTAATATTTATTTTTATATTATTTGCTCTATTCTCACTGTCGATTCATAATATAAAAAGATTTCTTAATTTTTGTTATATTATTAATTCATTTATTTATTGCATTATAGTAAGGTTATTTTTGTTTTCTGTTTTCATTTTGTCATGAAATATGACATGGACATGTTTCTCACAGGTTTCTAGATTAACATTTGATCACTAGCATAAAAAATGACGTGTGTTTTTTGTTGTTTGTTTTGTTTTGTTTTGTTTTTTTCTTTCCACGTTTTCACTCTTTCTGTTTCTACTCATTCTCATTGCGTTTCTTTGCTCCGTTAGGTTCCTGCTCTATTACCTGTAACCGTGTTTTCCTCCGAATGGGTTCAAAGATGAAGCCCTTTAGAGCTGCTTTCATTTCCTCAGACGCCAGCGACATTGATTACGTGACTATATCGATTGTCTTTCCTCTGGTTTCATTAGCAAATGAACAAAAGCACAAAATCAGCACTGGATTCACTTAAAAGAAACCAAAACCAACTCAAAATGCAAAAACCTGTGATTTTCATGAAGTGTCAAGGTAAATGGTCACTCATTAGCATTTTAAGCACAGCGACTTGTTAATTGAGCAGGTTAATAGTGCTGTTTTAACAGATCCGGCAGGAATGTGTTTTTGCAGTGTATTTCAGGAGGAATGTGAGGAATTTGGCCGCTCTCTCTTGTTCCCGGTTTGGCTTTCAGCGTTTCGGAGAGAGGTGCGCCGCGGGCCGGATTTGGGAAAAGGCCAGATGTTCCTTCAGATCAGAGCTGGTGTTGACAGAATGTCCCTGAATAAATGGCATATTTGACCGTACACTGTAAAAAATGATTGTGATTTTAACAGTAAAAGACTGTAAAAATGCTACAGTAAAAACCTGTTAACTGGTTAACAGTAGGTTTCCATACTATATACGGTGAATAAATGTAATTACATTTAATGTAATTTCACAGTAAAATACTGTTAAAAATACGGTTTTTGGAAGTGAAAAAGAAAAAGTATAATTTACAGTGAAAAACCACAAATTGACATTCCCAGAATTCCCTGCATGACACTTCATATTTGATGTTTTTTTGTTGAAATAACATGTTTCTTCTTAGTTTTTTTCTTATCAGTTGTGTACATTAGGGTTTAATCTTACATCTAATGTTGTTAAATTAATGTTTATGGCATTATTTCAGTATCGTGTGTCACCATGATGGGGTTTAGTGTTTGTGTGAATGGCACTGTGTGCACCTTCTATATATAAGAACTATCCTCCTCAGCTCGTAGAAAAGCTGTTTGTGATGAGCTTTGGTTCATCATGTGACTTTCTCATCACCACCAGTGTTTGGTGGTTATCAGTTCGTTACAACGGTTCAGAACAGATATTAACATATATTGGCCACTGGATAGCTGGCCAATCAGAGCACACCTCGCTTTTCAGACCGATGAGCTTTGTAAAAATCGACGCGTTTCAGAAAGGCGAAACAATAATGTACAGTATGTGGAAAATAATGTGTTTTTTAACCTTAAACCGCATAAACACATTTCATTACACCAAATACACAAAATAATGTTCTTTTTAGCAACATCATATGACCCCTTTAAATATTTACAGAAATCAAATTAATTAATTTTAAATAAATCATGCTTGTCGTTAAAATAGTTTAAAAACCATGGCTTTTGGCATTACAGTAATGAGAATTGCATGAAAAAGCTTACTTTTTTTTATGTGTAATGTAATTATGCGGTTATGTTAATGAGCTGTGACATCATCACCATGGCGATTTCAGGTTAGTCTGTATAAGATGCAAAATCCGGTTTTGAGTGATATGATCCCATTAATAAATGAGATTTTATGGATTAGAGTGGCCTAAAAAAGCATTTAGCATGAGCGTCTGAGGCTAGTCTCACTATGTTCTGTTTAGTCGGTCGTTAGCTTTCTGCTGACTTGTCTCAGGACTCGAAAGAGGATGTTGAGACAATAAGATCCATTTGAAGCGAATGCGTTCGGTGGCAGAGAGGAAGTGACAAAGACGCGCTGCTTTATTGTTAGCGGCTAAGTGCCCACGCGCTTCACTCCAGAGGGAATGGCTGCTGTTTAATTCATGCGCTGATGCTACATTGTGAAATTGTTAAGCAGAGGATGTCTGGAGCTTTCGACCAAACCGTAGGCTGATTTAATTTATAGTTACCCATAATATTCATCTAATTATAGGTGACTTAGCAGTTATTCTGATTAAATTCAACTCTACACGAAGAACTTACATGCTTTTTAGGTTTTTAGATTATTTAGATTAGAACTTGGTGCTTTTTAGTCTTTTGACTTGGGCCAGTTGCACCTAGCAACACCCTAGTAACCAAACATCTTAACAACCACCTTGCAACTACATTGCAACTGTTGGAACACCTTAGCAACACCCAAGCTACTGCGGAGCAATTCTTAGAACACCTTAGTAATCACCTAGTAACCGCATAGCAATTCTGCACAGCAACTCTTAGATCACCTTAGCAACGTCCTAGCAACTCCTTAGTAACCACCTAGCAACTGCATAGCAACTCTCAGAACACCTAGCAACACCCTAGTAACTGTATAGCAACTCTTAGAACAACTCGGCAACCACCTAGCATCCGCATAGCAATTTAATAAATAAATAGATCTAATAAAACCAATTCTTTCATTTTTTTAAAATGTATTTACTTATTTATTTTATAATTTTTTTTAGAATTTAATTGTCTTAACACAAATAACAATATTTACTTATTTATATTTGAATTTGTATTTACTTATTTTTATTTATATATTTATACTTATTTATTCATTCACTTATTTTACCTGTTTATTTTTTTCATTTGTACTTAAAGGCACAATATGTAAGATTTTTTTATTAGAATATCCAAAAACCACTAGAACAGTGTTATATATTTTGCTGACTTGTGTTCTTACATTATCCCAAATATTTCGAAGAATGTTTAAATCCAGAGAAATAAGCAATTTTAAGTAGAGACACGGACCGTGTCCATATGTGTCATTGTGTCGCCTGCTAATGACGTCATAACCCCTCGATTTCTGGTTTTGTTTTGTAGAAAACATGGAAACACCAAAGACGCTTTAATATGTTGTGCGTTTTAATAGACCGGTGACGACCGCACAGAGTAGCATTATAACAGAACTAAATTTATCTAGTGTGATAAAACAGCGCTGTTTTACCCCACATACGCACGACTGGAAGCAGCGGAAGCGGTCGACTGTGGCATAATAAAAGCTCCG
>NW_015557283.1:487125-496982 GCF_001515605.1 Sinocyclocheilus anshuiensis | reverse complement strand
TCTATTTGTTTATTTTGAATACGCGCCCTCTAGCGGCGAAAATTACATATTGTGCCTTTAAGTTATACTTATTTGTATATTATATTTGTTTATATTTTTTGTATTATTGGTATTTTATTTTATTTATTTATTTATTTATTTATTTTCAAGTTTGTGTTGTAGGAGCCATATATTTACTTTGTGAAAAAACAGGCTGTCAATATGTCGTATTGTACTCAACCTTAATTTTACGAAGTTTTGACATTATTTGCCTAAACGATCAACACCAAAATGTTTCGTTAACGTTTATTTTCTGCCTAAAGTCTTTTTGTTTCATGGCCCTGTCTTGATTTTTTAGCCATTTTAAGGATTATTCTCACGCAGTTTGAGCGATTTCCTTTCATGACTTGCTCTCTTCTTCTCCTTCCTCTCGCATCTATTTGCAGATCTCTCTAGAGTTTCATTCTCTTTCAGGGCTCACTGGCTTGTCATCTCCCCCGCTGGAGATCTGGAACCTTCGGTTTTAACGAGTCCCCATCAAAAACCGGGGAAATTGGATGGTGCAACGAATGGGAAAGCATTCTAGCGATTCCTTGGCTTCAGAAGCCTTGTCAATGCAAAATCTTAATTATGCGATAGATAAACACAGATGTATGAATGCGGTAATTTCAGTATGAAGTGTTTGTTTGACAATCCCTGATTAAGAACTGGCCCGGTTTATCTGTTCTCGGCGCTGCTGGTCTCCCGCTGCACGTTCCTCTGTAAGCCAGATCTCATTCCTGCTCCCCGCTATCATTGTTTTTATCCTCAGTTCTGGAGAGTAATTACCAACATCAGAAACCCTGCTGAATATTCATGTACTGTATTACGCAAGTGTACCAAGAAATACACAAAGCAGTTCTGTGGCTACAGTGCAGGTACGTTCATGTACCTTAGAAAGATGTGTTTGAATAAACTCCCAACCTTAAGTGTGCAGCTTTGGTGCTTTTGAGGAACTTGGGCCACCTACCAACACCCTAGTAGCAGCATAGAAACTTGTCAAACATCTAGCAACCCCCTAGTAACAGAGCAATTCTGCATAGCAACTCTTAGAACACCTTATCCACCGCCTAGCAACTCCCTAGTCACCACATAGTAACTCTTCAGAGCTTAGCAACCACCTAGCAACTGGATTGAAACTCTTCAAACACCTAGCAACTGCATAGCAACTCTTAGAACACTTAAGCAGTCCCCTAGTAACCACAGAGCAACTCTGCATAGCAATTCTTAGAACACCCTAGCAAACGCCTAGCAACTCCCTAGAAATCACATAGCAACTCTTCTAACAACTTAACCAGTTATTAGTAACAGAATAGAAACTCATTAAACACACAGCAACACCCTAGTAACAGCATAGCAACTCTTAGAACCCCTTAGCAACACCCTAGCAACTGCTCAGCAACTCTTAGAACACCTTAGGAACTCCCTAGTAACCACAATACAACTCTTAGAATACCACTGCCAAGCAACTCCCAAGTAACCACATAACAACTCTTCAAACAGCTTAACAACTTAATAGTGACTCTGAGAACACCTTGGTGACACCCTAGCAACTGCATAGCAACTCTTAGAACACCTTAGCAACCCCCAGAAACCACAGAGCAACTCTGCATAGCAATTCTTAGAACACTCTAGAAACCCCCCAGTAACCACATAGCAACTCTTCTAACAACTTAACAACCTAGTAACCACACAGAACCTCCTAAAACACCTAACAACACACTACTAACAGTATTGAAACTCTTCGAAACCTAACAATACCCTAGTAACAGCACAGAAACTCTTCAAACACCTAGCAACACCCTAGTAACAGTATAGAAACTCTTCAAAACCTAATAGTATCCTAGTTGCAGCATAGAAACTCTTCAAACACCTAGCAACACCTTAGTAACAGCACAGAAACTCTTCAAACACCTAGCAACACCCTAGTAACAGTATAGAAACTCTTCAAACACCTTAGTAACAGCACAGAAACTCTTCAAACACCTAGCAACACCCTAGTAACAGTATAGAAACTCTTCAAACACCTTAGTAACAGCACAGAAACTCTTCAAAACCTAACAGTATCCTAGTAACAGCACAGAAACTCTTCAAACACCTAGCAACACCTTAGTAACAGCACAGAAACTCTTCAAAACCTAGCAACAGCTTAGTAACAGCACAGAAACTCTTCAAACACCTAGCAACACCTTAGTAACAGCACAGAAACTCTTCAAAACCTAACAGTATCCTAGTTACAGCACAGAAACTCTTCAAACACCTAGCAACCACATAGCAACAAGCACATAGCATAGCAATGCTTAGAACATTTAAGGAACCACTTAGCAACATAAAATTTTAGTTTTGTTTTCATAGTATTACTATAATGAGCCACTAAACATATCAATGTCAGCATCACGAGGCAATCATGATGTATTTTGCCTTACTGTCAAATCACAGAGATTTCTCTGATGCGTTCTGATGGAGATGTTGTTGCATTGTTCCCTGCGTTTTTTTTTGCGTAAAGCAGGTGCTCGTCAGCGTCTCTGTGGTCACAGTAAATCAGCGGGCCTGTTATCGTCAGCCGTATATCTGCATATTGTCATGAGACGCCACCTGCGGCACTCGTCTGACAGCGTAATGGATGAGATGTTGTGATTCGCTTTTATTTGTGCTGCTCCGAGCCTTGACTCCATACTCACTGTGTCTCTTCTCGTTTGACAAATTTGTCCTAATTTATGGTTTATAAAAGCCGCGAGGCAATCCATTCTGAGCTCCCCCCATCAAATGGCCAGCCGGACATCAAACCCACTCTAGAGGCTTTAGCTGCTTATAGTGTCTTCAAGCTGATCGGTGATCTCTCTAGAAGATTCCCTCAAGGTCACTCTGACCACCTGGAGGAACATTACCTAGCTCTTTCAAAGCTCAGGACACTACGTTCCAACCAGGTGCCATGCAACAAGTACTGTAATTTGTCTGTCACACTAAAAGAGAAAATGTTGCATGATGTTACACAATCAAAGCCAATCAGAACATATTTGATGTTAGTTTTTAGCTTTTATTTATTTTTGTAATTTATTTCTATAGTTTTAATAACTTTTGTGTTTTTTATTCCTTGTTGCAATGAAATTCAACATACAATCATTTTTAATGTTATTTGATTTAATTGATTTTAATATTACATTTAAATATTTTAAAATAATTTTACAATTATTTTATTTCAATTTATTTTATGTTTAATTATGTTTGTTGATCATTGCTCATTATAAACAACTTATCAGTAAAATTTGAATATTGAATAACTTGGAAATATGACACAGTTTTACATATTTTAGTTTCTCAGTTTTGTCTCAGATGTTTCTAGTTTGATTTGTTTGTTTGCTTGTTTTAATAGCTTTCATGGTTTTTATTCCTTGTTGCAAAGAAAGTAAACCTACAATAAACTTTGACCATATTTGCTTTCATTTGTTAATTTATTATAATATTTAATTTAAATATTACATAATATGATTAAGTCTGTTTTAGTTGAATATATTTTTTACATTTTATTTAATGAATAACTTTATTTTTGTTAAAAAAAGTCAACAAAATCAATGTTGACTCTATTTGCTTTATTGTAATATCACATTTAAATAATACATCATTCATTTAATTTTTTTTTTTTTTGGTTGATTAAATATTACATTTTTAATAATCGTTCCTACTATTATGAACAATTCATCAGTCCACATTATTATTTTTTTTTTTGAATGTCCTAAATATATATCTTTTTTCTGTTTGAATATCCTGTCGCACTTGGAAAAATGACACATTATGGAAGAAATCGACTTGCGAGTGTTGACTTTAATCAGTTTGATATATTTTAACATATTTCTCAATAGTTTTGTCTCAGACGTTTCTCCTAAAACTCGTAGAGATAAACATGAATCAGTTGAAATTAGTTGAAATGTTTGAGTTCTTTTGATTGCAGACTTTTGTTTTCATTGTATAGCTGAGCACTTTGTTGGGATCTCTTCTGAAACTCTAGACGAGATATGAGTTTACTGGGGACTTTTTCTCAGGGGAACCATCCAAGCAGGAGACGTACATTTCAATTAGCTCTCCATTTAATTTCTTTGCTGTATAGTAGAAACAATCTCATTTGTGATTTTTTTTCTTTCCAATAAGCGTGCAGCTTGCGTCTGTCCTTTGTTTGACCGTTCGTGTACTGTATGCGTGTGCTGCAGTTAATAGAGGGTTCGGTTGGTCACTGTGTCGATGCTCTTTGGAGTTGATCAATAATTCCATTCATGGGGCACAAGCACAAGTGCAGGACAAAGTGCTTTTCTGATTGCTGCTGTTTGACGCTTGTATCGATTCTGGGCCGGGATGTTTTAGCCACACTGATCTGAAAGAATTGCAGATTGTTCCATTTGCCTGCGAGTAAGCCAAATATATTCAATTACGCCTGTGGCCTAATCATATTCTGTAGATATTGTTAAATGGACATGAATCAGATACAAGACAAACATCTTACCCTGATGTCAAAACTCCTCTTGTCCATCCAACACAAGTTAAGACTGTATATATGACGATAGAAATATGGCTTTTTAACACTAATTGCATATATCCAAGTGTTTCTTTCACTGTTTGCATGTAAAAGTGAAAAAACCATAGAGGAATTTGAAAATAAATGCATTCACATGATTACTTAACATCCGTGTTGTAGAAAATTCCCAAACCTGCGCAAACTGGTTCAGCCTGGTCTGATTTTCTAGTTTTGGAGGAGTTTTGGGGGAGATCAGGTTGGGAGACCAGCTGGACAGCCAACTAAACAGCAGCTAACAAGGCTAGGAGACCATCTAGACCAGCCTAAACTGGTTTGCTGGTCCTTCAGTCTGGTCTGATTCAGTAATTTTAGAGGTCTTTTGGAGTGATCAGGCTGGGAGACCATCTAGACTGGCATAAACTGGTTTGCTGGTCCTTCAGCCTGGTCTGATTTGGTAGTTTTAGAGGTGTTTTGGAGTGATCAGGCTGGGAGACCATCTAGACCAGCCTAAACTCGTTTTCTGGTCCTTGTGCATGGTCTGATTTGCTAGTTTTAGAGAGCTTTTGAAGCGACCAGGCTGGGAGACCATCTAGACTAAACTAAACTGGTTTGCCGGTTCTTTAGTCTGGTCTGATTTGCTAGTTTTAGAGGACTTTTGGACCAATCAGGCTGGGAGACCATTAAGACCAGCATAAACTGGTTTGCTGGTCCTTCAGTTTGGTCTGATTCAGTCATTTTAGAGGTCTTTTGGAGTGATCAGGCTGGGAGACCATCTAGACTGGGCTAAACTGGTTTGCTGGTCCTTCAGCCTGGTCTGATTTGCTAGTTGTATATGGCTTTTGGAGCAGTTAAGACTGGAAGAACATCTAGACCAGCCTAAACTGGTTTGCTGGCCGTTCATTCTGGTCTGATTTGTTAGATTTAGAGGGATTTTGGAGCAATCAGGCTGGGAGACCAGCCTAAACTGGTTTGCTGGTCCTTCAGTCTGATCTGATTTGGTAGTTTTAGAGGTGTTTTGGAGTGATCAGGCTGGGAGACCATCTAGACCAGCCTAAACACGTTTGCTGGTCCTTGTGCATGGTCTGATTTGCTAGTTTTAGGGTTCTTTCACACCTGGCCCGTTGTTTCGGAACCTGGCGCGTTTCCCCGCTTAGCTCGGTTAGTTTGGGCATATGTGAACACGGCAATCGCGCTCGGATCCGCGCCAAAACAATCGGTCCGAGATCATCTGAATGAGGTAGTCTCGGCTCGATTGAAAACGAACTCTGGAGCGGTTCGGTTGTAGTGAGAAAGCAATCCGATCTAACGGACCAACGAACCAGGCTATATCACAATGTATAATGGGTAATTACGTAAGTTCCGTGAAACCAATGAGAGAACAGTTTACTCGCGCATGACTTGTATTAACAAATTTGGTCCATTTAGAAACATTGCCGTATGAAAGCGAACCCTACCAAGAATAAAAAGCAACATTGTAATAATTTTAATCCCTGTTTTGGAACAAAGCAATCGATCTACAAGTGTGAAAGCACCCTTAGAGAGCTTTTGAAGAGAACAGGCTGGGAGACCATCTAGACTAAACTAAACTGGTTTGCCGGTCCTTTAGTCTGGTCTGATTTGCTAGTTTTAGAGGCCTTTTGGACCAATCAGGCTGGGAGACCATTTAGACCAACATAAACTGGTTTGCTGGTCCTTAAGCCTGGTCTGATTTGCTACTTTTAGAAGGGTAACCAGGCTGGGAGACCATTTAGACCAGCTTAAACTGGCTAAGATCAGCAAACCAGTTTAGGCTGGTTTAAGACATGGATCTTTCAGCAGGGATATAAACCTTTTTGTCTGTAGAAGGCAAAGGATGAAAGAAAAAAAGTGCCCCTCCTTATAGTATCGATGGTAGGGGACATTTTAAAAGTCACATGACTGGCCCCAGAGTCCACACACATGCTTCAGGTTACACCCCCTCCCTTGTTTTAGTCCAAGGTCATTGGTGGTTTAATGCTGCTGTGAAATATGCAGGTGGTGACATCGTTACACTTGTTGTGACAGGTTTCAGGAGCACACAACGGCGCCATCCATCAGTCAGAGCGATGGATTGGACTCAACAGTGGAGTCTCTAGACGCCCACCAAACCCCCAGTAAGATGCCCCAAGCTGAGCCCAAACCTTCACAAGCAATGCAAGCAGTGGGGCGATGCAATAAATCTTCCTCACCTTCCTCTTATCGGACCTCACTGTGGACAGCGTGCTTCCTGCGGTCTTAAAGGCCGATTGCACTTTCCTCTTCGCTGTGTTCCAAGCACAGTAACGTCTCGAGGGGATTCATAATTCAAGCCCCATTGATTTGCGGCCGTAGATGTGCATTAGTGTGAAGGTGAAAGAAGCTGGTTCCTGAAAAAAAACACCCTCTGACTTTGATCTGAACAGGGATAGGGTTTGCTCCATTGCAGTAACTCGATAAATTGAGCACCGGTGTTCTGAAAAGTAGTGAATTGCCCTGATTACGGTTGCGAACAAGTGCAGGCGTTAATGAAAGATCACACAGTACACTTTGGGATGCTTCAATATGTTGAAGTTCCTCATCAGCGGATTTCACAGCAACACAGCTGGAGCACAAACTCAGGGATGGTTCAGTCGCATCTATTCCCCAAGTAAAAGTGGCGTGAAGTAATTACACCGTGGGTCATCATCTACTTGACAAGCTCAAACAACACAATCAGTCATTGTGAAAAAAAATAACAAGCCTCTTGAAATTTACAAGGAGTAGGAAGTCAACTTGATGCATTGTTTGTAAATAACAGCTATTGGTAACTCTGTCTTGGTCTGTTGGCTTTGGCAATTAACGTTGTGTTTGCAGTTCTTGACCTCTTGTTGTGAACTTTATGGATTTGACTGACAAAACCACTGAGGCATTTGAGTCTGTTAGAGTCTTGATCCAGATTTTTTGGCGCGCAATGCGGGCACATTTGCTGCACTGCTAAACTACAAAACACTCGGCTGCTTTGAAGGGGTGATGTTTGGTCTTTAAGAAGTGACCAGAGAGAGGGTCATACATCATGTTGCATTTTCGCTCTTTCGCTGTGTTGCACGATTCGAGGGTTTGATGGATAGCAGCCCTCCTGGCACTCTTGAGAGAGAGAGAGAGAGAGAGAGAGTGAGAAAGACTCAGCTATTGACAGTCTGTGCCTGTGAGAAAAAGCGCATTCTTCTCTTTCTGTGTAGTGTGGAGCATTACATCTTCTGGATGTCTTCAGGCTATATTCAAGTGTGTTCTTCACAGGGAGGTTTATAATACCTGGAGAAATCTGTCTGTTAGCATTCCCATTCATTCAATGGTGCAAGATGTGCCAAAAGTACACAATTTGACTATCCATAAGGCAACAGACAGGGTTCACATTTGAGATCTGTCACTGGTGATACATCTACTATAATATAATATGATGAATAATTATGTTGCTTGCAGGAAATTTAATTAGTCAGAATGCTTTGTTACTTTTGAACAGCTGTCATGGAAAAAGATACTTTATGGAACCAGATGGTGTAGTTACAGAATATTCCACTATGGGCTAACTAGACCATGCTAACCAGTTCATAGAGATCTAAATCCCCTTCACTGCCATTATATAATAACAATAATAATTCCTTACATTTATATAGCGCTTTTCTGGGCACTCGAAGCGCTTTACATAGAAGGGGGGAATCTCCTCAACCACCACCAGTGTGCAGCATCCACCTGGATGATGCGACGGCAACCATACTGCGCCAGAACACCCACCACACACCAGCTTATTGATGGAGAGGAGACAGAGTGATGAAACCAATCAGCAGATATATAGTTTATACAGTTATATAGGACTAATTAGCTACAAAATTAGCAATGAACAAAATGTATCTGCATTTTTAAGTGGCGTTAGTAGCAACGTATCATACACAGATATTTGTGTTTTAAATATCTTCCACGTAGCTCGCAGATTTTTGTAGTAGCTTATAGTGTAGCTAACAACTTTTTATAAAAGTCTAGCCTGACTGTAGATGATGAGTAGCTTGTAGCTTCACAAGCTGCAGTTTCAAAGCAGCCTTCTGTTAGCTAATGGAAAGGGGTCGGGAGTATTATTTTCCCCTTTTCTACCGCGTTTTGATGGATGTGAGGGGCCGGAACATTCTGCCTAGCCTCACCTGATCTCAGCACTTCATCATGAGAGTGAGAAAGATGATTTGATAAAGATAAAGGAGGTGCTATGGCAAAGTGCCTAGCATAGCATTTTGCACTTAGCCTGTGATGTACCATAATTATATTTTCACAGTCTTTGTTTGACATTACTTCAGTGTTCGGGAGCAGGACTAGCTAAATAAAAACAGTGACGCAGCTAAGCGCTAACAAGCCTCTACTAATTGGATTGTGTTACACATTCATTTTTGTAGAAAAACAAGTATTAATTTTAATACTGCTATTTATGCATTTAATTATTTTATGAATTGTGTTTTTTGTTACATGAATATCATTTATCATTTTTAGTTCGAATTCTAGTTAGCCTACGTTTTGTTAGCTTGTAGTGTAGCTACCTTCTCCGCCTTGTTTTAGCTAACATTAAGGGGTTGAAAATCATTATTTAATCTTTTTCTCATGTGTTTCCCACTTAGCATTCTTTGTAATAGCATATAGTTAGCTGCTTTTTGTTACCTTGTGTAGCTAACTCCTCAATAACATTTTCTAATAGCAAATAGGTTTAGTTAGCTTTATGTTTAGCTAACTGCTTCCCTTTTCAGGTTGTTTCTCTCATAATTAGCATTCTTTGTAATTAACAGTTAGCTGATTTTTGTTAGCTTGTAGTTTAGCTAACTACTTCCCTTTTCAGGTTGTTTCCCTCTTAAATTGCATTGTTTCAAATAGCATATAGCTAGCTGATTTTTGTTAGCTTTTGATGTAGTTAACTACTTCCCTTTTACACATTGTTTCCTCTTAAATAACTAATAACAAATAGTTAGCTGCTTTTGTTAGCTAGTTTGACTATTTCGTTTTTTTCCCCTTCTAAATAGCATTGTTTCTAACTACAAACAGTTAGCTGCTTTTTGTTAGCTCGTAGTTAGCACCTCTCTTTTAAAAAAACATTATTTCTAATAGCATAGTTAGCAGATTTTTGTTAGCATGTAGTTTAGCTAACTATTTCCCCTTTTCAGGTTGTTTCCCCCCTGCATTGTTTCGAATAGCATATAGCTAGTTGATTTTTGTTAGCTTTTAATGTAGCTAACTACTTACCTTTACATACTGTTTCTTCTTAAGTAGCTAATAGCAAATAATTAGCTGCTTTTTGTTAGCTTGTTGTTTAGCTAACTCTTTC
>NW_015557283.1:478251-487115 GCF_001515605.1 Sinocyclocheilus anshuiensis | reverse complement strand
CTTTCCCCTTTCAGGTTATTTCTCTCTTAAATAGTGTTCTTTCTAGTAACAGCTAACAATAATAACAATAATAAGCTAACAAAAACAGCTAACTATTGTTAGCTAACAAGCTAATAATAGTTAGCTGTTTTTGTTAGCTTGTGTAGCTAACTACTTCACCATTCCAAGTTGTTTTTCCCTTAAATATCATTATTTTCTAATAGCTACAAATAGCTAGTGTTAAGAGTAGCTTAACTGCACTCTACATTAAGAGTAGTTTCTAACTTGGCAAGCAAGTTTCTTCCCAAACACTGCATTAGTTCCACATCTTTGTAATCCTCTGAATTCCCAGAGAAGGTTGAGCGGTTCTAATGCTTGCGGTTCGCTCTGTTAGAGAGGTCATTATGTATTCCACTGCAAATCCAGTGGCTTTTGGGAGCATCTGTCTCTAAACATTTAAGATGTGCTATTTATGAAGGAGGGATATTCCTCACGCTGGTGACCAGAGTCGAGAGAGAAGGGGTGAGAGCAGACCCTTTTCCTCAGATAATTCCCAGCGACTCTGACTCCTTGCTGTCTGCTAATTAATAATTCAGAGACTGCATTATGTGGCTTGTTCATAGAGGAGAACATTTCTTAAGATGAGCCTTTGGGCATCTTGGCCTCTGCTTTCTTGTCTGCTCCGTTTTTTTAAAAGCACATTTTTGAGAATTCTGTCTAGTGTACTGTACATGTAGTGGACTAAATTGTTGTCTACAGTCTACATAGGCTGAACTCTTCTAAGGGAGCAACTTAAACTGATTTTGAAATCTACTGTTAATTCCAAAAGAAATTGATTCATCATGTTGCTAATCTAACAATGTCTAATAAGCATAAAATACCTAAACTAAGTATTTTATTTTATTTTTTTAAATATTTTAAATAATCTTTAAAAATACACACACACACACACACACAATAAGTTTCAGTACTCAATAAAATATAGGTATATAATTATTTAGAATTATACAGTATATTAAATAGATTTATAGTCAGATTCTCTGTCTCTTTGCCATCCCTTATTTAAAATACTTTTTATTGTCATTTTTAAAAAGCATTGATTTTAATTATTATTTCATTTATTTTTAATTATTTTAATATTTTTATTTTACAAAAAGCATATGTAAGCATAAAAATACCACAACCACAACTATTTTGTAAATTGCGGTGTTTATATACATTTAAAAAGTTACATTTTACATTTACAATTTTTTTAAGTTTTAATTTTTATTTTAATAGTGTTATTTTTAGGGATGTAACGATTCACTCAACTCAAGATTCGATTTAATTCACAATACTGATGTCAACATTCGATTTTCTCACGATTAGATTTAAGACAAATTATAAATGAAAAGGTGTCCTTTTATTATTGATTGGACAAAATGCTGCACATTTCTTTGTGAAACAGAAATATGTCAAATAACAAAACTAAATTGAAATTTTAAAACAAACCCTAAATCTACTCAAATAAATAAGAAAAACACCTCTTCATATAAACAAAGGCTTTGTCTGTGCTCTTTCCATTCAAAATTAGATGCAGTCACAATCCAAACAAAGATGCAGAATACATGCAGTATGAGCAGTTTTTTAAAATCTAAATTAGATTGTATCGTTTGAATTTTTAAAACAAAAACAGAAAGCTCTGACTTTAGTTTTGTGAAACTATACTACATAAAACATATCTGAACGAAACATCAGACGCTCTGAATGAGACACAGATTCACTCTCTGCCAGCAGGTGGCGCTTATGGAACAGCAGCGATAAAGTGTTTCCCTGGTTAACGCTGTAAACAAAGCAGAGCTGCGCTTATGAACACTACTTTAATATGCATTGTTCAGAGGCAAGATGAAAAGAAAATACCACGTAAACTTTTCTAAAGACAGTCAGTTCCCCTCAGAGACACATTCATATAACCTCCCACCCCTCCCACATATCAACTGATTTGAATCGTCACATATTTGTATCGATATTCAACGGGCTTACTGTGAATCGTTACATCCCTAGTTATTTTATTTGATTGTTTTTATTATATATCCTTTATAAATATCTTTTTTTTTAATGAATATTAAATTAGTTTAGATTAGTTTGGGGACAGACATTTCTGAGCACAAAAATGGACAAACTTGTATCTATTCTTCACTCAAATCTTAAGAAAACTTAGACTATAGTGACTATATTTTTATGGACTACGTTAAAGTTTTTTTTTTTTTTTTGCTCAACTGCATGCATTTCATTTTACCAAAAAGAGCAGCTTGAACATTCTTCAAAACTTCTCATTTTATGCTTTACAGAAGAAACCACGTGGGTTGTGTAAATATTGTGTAAACATGTTATTTACAGCGTGATTATTACAGCGTGCATTATGTCCATATTGCACCAAAATGTGACACTGCACTCCCTTGGGCCCACAGCAACACACCCGCCACGCGTGAAGTCGATTGGATGAACGGTTCTCGACATAATAAAAATGTAAACAGACAGACAGACAGACAGACAGAAAGAGATTCCTGCCTTTATTACACCGTGTCTACACTGGACGCGACAGTCGCCGCGCCGCGCCGCGCCGTAACAACTAAAGTCCGTCTACACTGGACACGAAAAAGCGACCGTTGAAAATCATTTGAAATTTGTGTCAATACGTCATAAATAGAACGCAGCAGCAGTTTTCTGTAAGGAATTTGTCGTGTCGCGACGCGCCGCATCCAGTGTAGACAGCATCACTGATTATAATGAGTTCTACAGTATTTTGTTGCACCGTTCGCGTCCGTTGTAGACACAGTGTTAGAGAGAAGAATATGTTCACCCCCTTCCCTCCGAAGCTTCGAATATTCGGTGTTGATTACTACCTAAGCTTCTAAGCTCAAAAAATGGTATTTGGAGCAGCCCTACTAAATAACTACTATTTGCTAAAACGAACAAAAAAATACACTATAAAAGATTTTTTTTCCCCCAAGATTATTGGAGTATGTTTTACAAGAAAATACTATTTGAAGTCTTTCTACCTCAACATTTTATATTGTGAAATTGAATAGAGAGGCCTATTAATTAATCATTTTAATCCTACATTGACATTTTTGAGCTAAATTAAATGTTCAGTACATATCTCATCAAGGTCACAATCTGTTTTTCTTTTCCTGTGAATGTGGTCTATATTAAGACATGAACCGTGCTGTTTTAAAGAGACTGACCTCATGATAACAAGCTAAAAGAAAAACCACAGTTAGCCGCTTCTGAGACGCTTCAGATGGAGGTAAAGGATGAATGAAGAGGGATAGTGTTTCTCGACACACACAAAAGGCCGCGGCGCGCTCATTATGCGAGCGAGGGCCGGATGAGAGGTCATGAGCTCTATTGTGTCTCAATATTGACAGAATGTAATTCACCCATCATGCTCTTGTGAGCTGATACACATTCCTCCGTGTCACCAGAGCCGCTGGAATCCACTCACGGTCCGGAGCCCAGCGCTGATGGGTTTCCTTGGAGAAAAACACGCCAGATGGGTGGTTTTTGTCAAGGGTTCGCTGTCGAAGGCGGAGCGCAGTATTATGTTGACAAACTGCATTTTTGCTGTCTGCTCCTGCACTGGTGTTGAAAGCGTTTTCACTCCGAAATTGCTTGTCAATTTCACATATAATTACAAAGAAACAGCAAGTAACATTCAATTAAACATGAAATTTTGAGGTAGAACGACCTGAAATAGAAAGACTAAAATGGTGTTTTAATGACCCTATTATTGGTTTTAGCAAAAAACTCTTTTAAAACTTAATGGGCCTCATTTACGAAACGAACGTACGAGAGTAGTAAATTCAATGAATCATTTTTTTCAGTGTATAATATAATTAACAGATTAACAAAAGTAAACACTGTGCAGCAAGTAGGCCTATAGGCTACACTCGTTTTTGTGACACTCTTAATGCATTTAATTTATTTTCTTTATATCTTTATTTGATTTAATCCATCTGATCGCACAGGTGCCTCACGCACACACAAACAACATTAGTTATACCGTTGCCTGACATTTCAGCCATTCATCATCAAACTAAAATGCAGTCAACCAAACATAAAAGTTTATTTTAAAAAGGTCCACTGTAAAATCAGCGTGCAGCGCCCAAACAAACATTTTTGCGCATGTGAAGGATTTTACACTGATATTAGAACATGAGTGAAGTATAAAGCCATGTTTAGGCTACATAATAAATAATAGTTATGCAAACAAATGTTACAAATATGGCAAAAATGGAAACATTTGGATTCTTGTGGTATGAGGCAGGCTCGTGAGCCCAATGCCGTTTCAGTTTTGCTTTAAATTTGTATGCTGTTTATAATGAATGCCACTATAGCCTAGTTAGATTTATTTTATAGTTGAATATATAATTCTAGTTATACTAGTTATTTTTCATTCTTGTTCTGTTCTGAATAAATGACGATTGTTTTCTGTCGCCACATTTATCAACGTGCGATCATTCGTAGGATGAGATTGGCGGCATACGAATGTTTCATGAATCACGCGTGAACTCTGTCGTAAGTTGATTTGTGCGCACGGATCTGCGCTCGTTTCTACGTTAGATTGATAAATGAGGCCCAATGTCTCTATTTTACTGAAAAGACCAGCTTGAACATTCTTCAAAACATCTCAGTTTGTGTTTTACATAATAAAATCAGTCATGCAGGTTTCAAAACAATGTAGGATGAGTAAATAATGACAAAAATGTTATTTTCAGGGTTATTGTAGTGCATTAGATGTTAATTTGGACAAAACCAGTCTGCTAAATGACTATTATTTACTAAAACTGACCAAAATACACTGTAAAAGATGCAAATAAAACAAAGATAATTGGAAAATAATATTGTTTTTCCTTTGAATTAACTATATTGTTTTATAGCTAAAACAAATATATATTTTACTGTGTATTTTTGTTCGGTTTTAGTAAATAGTAGTCATTTAGCAGATTGTTTTTGTCCAAATTAACATCTAATATGCTACAAACAACCTGAAAATACCATATCTATCATTATTTACACATTCCACGTGGTTTTGGAAGCCGTTTGACTGACTTTGTTCTGAGAAGTGCAAAATTAGGTGTTTAGAAGAATGTTCAAGCTGCTCTTTTGGGTAAAATGAAGATGTAAATTTTTGTTCTCTGTAAAAAAATATCAGAAAAATTGAGTGAGGTTTTGCTTGAAGCAATAAAAAATCTTTCTAATGGGGTCAAAAAAATAATATTGGTTTTCCTTTAAGTTAAGTTTATTTTTCTGACTCAATTGGCAGATATTTTTCTTGCTTGAAGCATAAATTTATATATATATATATATATATATATGTATATATATATATGTATGTATATAAACAAGAACACAATTGTAATTTTCATTTTAAATTTTGAAGTAAAAAGACTAAAATAGTATTTTCTTACTCTTTCTGTGCCATATATCAGGACATCTTCAGTTGAGGGTTCAAATAAGTCGTATTTTCATTTTTTTTTTTAATGATTGGTTTTCTGTGAATGAAACGTTAGCGGTGGCTGCATTAGCTTATTTTCATTTGTTTGTTTACTACCAGTGACAGTGAAGAAAAGAGCCCGATTCTTACTGAAGAGTGTTTCTTTTACAAATAAGGTCTGATATCCAGATTTCAGCTTCCTTAATGTTTGTTCCAATATGTTTTATCATGTAGTAACTTACAAACAGGAAGCTGCTGTATTACAGAGGTTTTGTTAAAGTAAGAATTAAATTGAAAGAATTAAAGTATACTACATAGTATACACTAAACATTACTTTCTAATTTTTTTTTTTAAATCGTGATATTTATTATTATTAATTTGTAATAAATTTTGTGAATAATTCTGTTTATAGCTTTTAGTAATCTGTTGAAATACACTTTTCATAATTTTGCATTTATCAATTTTGCATTTTTTTTTACTAGATAAATCATAAATCATAATATTTTTTAAATGTTATTAATTATTAATTTACATAATAAAATCAGTCATGCAGGTTTCAAAACAATGTAGGATGAGTAAATAATGACAAAAATGTTATTTTCAGGGTTATTGTAGTGCATTAGATGTTAATTTGGACAAAACCAGTCTGCTAAATGACTATTATTTACTAAAACTGACCAAAATACACTGTAAAAGATGCAAATAAAACAAAGATAATTGGAAAATAATATTGTTTTTCCTTTGAATTAACTATATTGTTTTATAGCTAAAACAAATATATATTTTACTGTGTATTTTTGTTCGGTTTTAGTAAATAGTAGTCATTTAGCAGATTGTTTTTGTCCAAATTAACATCTAATATGCTACAAACAACCTGAAAATACCATATCTATCATTATTTACACATTCCACGTGGTTTTGGAAGCCGTTTGACTGACTTTGTTCTGAGAAGTGCAAAATTAGGTGTTTAGAAGAATGTTCAAGCTGCTCTTTTGGGTAAAATGAAGATGTAAATTTTTGTTCTCTGTAAAAAAATATCAGAAAAATTGAGTGAGGTTTTGCTTGAAGCAATAAAAAATCTTTCTAATGGGGTCAAAAAAATAATATTGGTTTTCCTTTAAGTTAAGTTTATTTTTCTGACTCAATTGGCAGATATTTTTCTTGCTTGAAGCATAAATTTATATATATATATATATATATATATGTATATATATATATGTATGTATATAAACAAGAACACAATTGTAATTTTCATTTTAAATTTTGAAGTAAAAAGACTAAAATAGTATTTTCTTACTCTTTCTGTGCCATATATCAGGACATCTTCAGTTGAGGGTTCAAATAAGTCGTATTTTCATTTTTTTTTTTAATGATTGGTTTTCTGTGAATGAAACGTTAGCGGTGGCTGCATTAGCTTATTTTCATTTGTTTGTTTACTACCAGTGACAGTGAAGAAAAGAGCCCGATTCTTACTGAAGAGTGTTTCTTTTACAAATAAGGTCTGATATCCAGATTTCAGCTTCCTTAATGTTTGTTCCAATATGTTTTATCATGTAGTAACTTACAAACAGGAAGCTGCTGTATTACAGAGGTTTTGTTAAAGTAAGAATTAAATTGAAAGAATTAAAGTATACTACATAGTATACACTAAACATTACTTTCTAATTTTTTTTTTAAAATCGTGATATTTATTATTATTAATTTGTAATAAATTTTGTGAATAATTCTGTTTATAGCTTTTAGTAATCTGTTGAAATACACTTTTCATAATTTTGCATTTATCAATTTTGCATTTTTTTTTACTAGATAAATCATAAATCATAATATTTTTTAAATGTTATTAATTATTAATTTAAATAAATGTGAAGTTATACAAAATATAAAAATTATCATATTTGAAATTATTAAATAATCTGTAATAACATTTATTACTAAATATTTAACAATAAAATATTTTGAATAATAATAATTATAATTATAATGATGCAATTTTAGTTTTTTGGTTACAAAAATTGTGTTGAAATACAGTGCTAATAATTTTGCTAGTAAGTAAATTGATCTTGTTTAGATTTTTTACTGGGAAAAAAAATATATATATATATATATATATATAATTATTATTATTCTTTTTTTTTTTTTTTATGATTTCAGAGAATATATCTCAAATTAAGTCTTTCCTCATTGGAAATTAAACATAAATCTAATAAAGTGTAGTAAGATTTTAAGCTTAAAACAAGAAAAATCTATTTGCCAATACTAATCATTGTATACATACTATATACTGCAGAAATTGTAAAAGTAGTGTGCTAGATATTGCTTTTGTGTCGTCAGGAGATCGATTGTTTAATTTGATTCATTTGAGCGCCTCAGAGGCTGTTTGTAGTTGTAATTTAGCCGTGAACGAGTTCACAGAACCTTCAAGGTCAGTTCGTTTGCATGCACAGCATCGGCTCATGTGATTTTTCTTTGTTGTAATGGTGTTATCCAAAGTTATTTACAGTTGTGTGTTTTAATGAACGAGGCGGCAGGGAGCTTCTGCGTGAGATTGAGACAAATGTTTGTGTGTCGGCGCAAGCACTCGGCTGATTAACTCGCGCGGGACGCCATTTTATCTGCTGTGCTGTTTGATGTATGACATCTTTTTAAGACGCGGTCGAACGCAATCACAGGCTCTTTCATTACTCGGGCCCTTCGTCTCAGCAGATTGCCTCTGTGTCCCCGGGGACCGGGTCCTCTGTGTGTGTGTGTGTTACAGGGTCAAATATCCAAATAAATCTGCGAAGAAAACATCACAGAAGGAAAGACAAACCACCTCTGGCCACACAGGAGGCACTTTTGTTCGATCTTCATCTGAAATTCTGCATAGTTTCTTGTCAGTCTGGATCATTTCGGCCTCATTTATTTGTTAGATGTCGTGTTTCGGTTCATATACACCCTGTTTGCTAACAAATTTGATGTCCCTCTATGCGATTGAGTGTTGTATTGTGGTTTAAGTGTGTTCCTCGCTGGTTATGTTTTGTGGGGAATACTGGAGCCCTGCAGGCTGAACACTGGCAGCAAATGGGTTTCTCATGTAGTGCCTCTGTAGCCGCGTCATTGCTAGCATGCACTCAATTATCACGTCCAAATCAAGATCATAATACACTAGATAAAATATTAAACTAATGATTTTTTTATCGTGTTTAATTGTCTTATCCCAATTCAGTGAACATGGGAATGATTTTTAAACTACAGTAGTTTGAGTGTTTGTTGCTATTTTTGTGTGTAATATATTATATTTTATATTTCTATTATATTTTTCACTTGTTTTCAGTATAAACAAATTATGTTGTAATTATATTTGATTATTTCATTTTTTAAATCTTAAAATCTTTTAAAATCTTATTAATGGTTTCTTACAAAGTA
>NW_015557283.1:476338-477873 GCF_001515605.1 Sinocyclocheilus anshuiensis | reverse complement strand
GTATATATATATATATATATATATATATATATATATATATATATATATGCTACAGTACTTTGAGCAAATGTATATTTGCTATTTTATTTTATATTACAGTAAAAAATATTATTTATATTTATCTATTTATGTAATCTTGCTGAATGGGCCTATTATAAAATATTAATATTATATATATTCATATTATAATATATTATAATTAAAATGAATTAAAAGGAATATTTAAAAAGTATATATTTATGTGAATATAAATAAATATATACTTGATATATATTTTTCACTTGTTTTTAGGTATAAACAATTTAAAACCAAGTGAAAAAAAAAATGTTTTAAAAACATTTCAATATTATTTGCAGTTTTCCTTGCGAGATTACAGATTTTTTGATATTCAAAAATAAGATAAATTATTTATTTGGTTAGTAAGTTAGTTTAATTTTATTTTAAAGGGGTCCTATTATGCTTTTTCCTGGTAAAAAATGTATAGCCTGAATGCACTGTAAGTTGCTTTGGATAAAAGCATCTGCTAAATGCATCAATTATTATTAAATTAAAATGTAGAAATATAGAAACTCTTTTAAATGTCAACAACAGCATTAAACACTAACAGGTCTTTCCCTTTCCCAATAAAAACAAATAAATTAACACTTAATTTCAACATTTATTCTCCTTATCCAGTCCTATGCAAAGCATGCTGGGAACTAGAACTGCCTGTTTAAAAAAATCGTAAAAAATGGTCAAATGACTGGCAGCAGCGGCTGCCAAACAAAAACCATAAAATTAAAGGGGTCCTATTATGTTTTTTCACTTTTTGAAGTTTAGTCAGTGTGTAGTGTGCATGTTTGGGCATAAAAAAGATCTTCAAACTTACAAATCTCAAAGTCCACTCCAAAGGGATATTTCGTTTTTTAAAAATCCCTTTTCAAGAACTACAACGAACGGCTCGTTTGGACTACAGTGTTGTTTTCCGGGTTTTTTGTGATGTCATTCCCGCCTACGGAAATTCGAATGGTTGGGGGGGTGGGGCGGGGTGAGGTCATGTTTAGAACGCTTGGTTGCGTGCATCAGACAAGACGACGACGACGAAGAAGTGCTTCACGTTTTGTAATACGTAAAGTAATTAATAAATAACTATTAAAATTGACAGCAATGCATATTTACAGTACCTTTTGAATTTCTGAAATTTTTAAATAAACATAATACATATAACCATTGCACTTATCTGTACATAGTAAATGCAGTTATTTTTCAGGGGGTGGGGGCTGTGCCCGAAGCTTGAATCCGTTTTCAAAAAAGTGGAAAACAAATAACGTTTGCTAATGGTTGCCTGTTACATTACAGTACATAAAATTTCACTTACCACATAAACAAAGTAGTAGAGATGACTGAGGACGATGGCAAATGATTTGTAGATTCTGAGCACCACTGATAAAACATCTAATCTTGTAAAATGTGTGGTAAGTACTGCTGCTAGTACACCCCCAAAACAAAATCAAGACTTTGTAAAAGAGCATAATAGGACCCCTTTAAGTACACAG
>NW_015557283.1:472163-475917 GCF_001515605.1 Sinocyclocheilus anshuiensis | reverse complement strand
AGTAAGGAGAGATGACTGAGGACGATGGCGAATGATTTGCAGATCCTGAGCACCACTGACAAACATCTAATCTTATAAAATGTGTGGTAAGTACTGCCGCTCCATAGTATAAACAAAGTACATGCGATTGCGAATCTCGAAAGTGAAAGTTAAACTAAAAAGCGATTGTGCACTCAAAAGCAGTTTCAATGCCAGGCATAATAGCGTCTCCCCGATGCCCGCAATTTATATAGGCCTACAGTATAATTACCCAATGATATAACTGCGAGAGAAAGTATTGAAATATATATTTTCCTCCCATCTTGTATTTATTCCCTTTAGGGGTTCGGGTTCCGTATACACGTCATTTTTTTCCGAAAACGGTATTGGGATGCGGGGGGTATGGGGGGGCATCACGATGCCGGCTCAACATCGTGATGTCTATCAGCCATCGTCTATCGGCCCAACCCTAGTTTCCACTCTAATATGTCTTGCAATATCCGTGCGTGCAAAGGTTCTCCGCAATCCTCTTGTTCAATATTCTCGGGGTCTGAATCCGGCTCAGATTGATATGGTAATATTGACACCATCCTTAACTATACCGGAGCAGACGGAACTTGCTGCTTTGGCAAGGGGCGTGGCAGGACTGAAACACCGTCTAAGCTGTTCGCCAATCACAACGCACTGGGACAGCTAACCAATCACAACACATTTATTTTTTCGGAAGGCGGGCCTTCATCAAACCCGTTACTAATCGAGCCGTTTGCGCCAGGCTCGAGAGAAAGGTATTGTAATAATGTAAATTATGTGAAAAATAATGCGTTTTTCAAACCACCAAGCATGAGAGCATGTTCTAGTACACCCCCAAAACAAAATCAAGACTTTGTAAAAGAGCATAATAGGACCCCTTTAATATTGTATTTTACTTTATTTTTTATATTTTCTAGTGCAAAAATAATAAATAGCAATTTGTTAGGAAATATTTTAGGTGCTTCGTCAGATTGTCCTTTTTGCTGTCATAATGTTTCTCTAATCAACCCGTTTAAAAAAAAATAATTTCTTAAAAAAAAAAAAACATAATTTGAACACAACTAAAAGTCATTTTGAATCTTTTGTAATACATTTGTCATTGTGGATAAGTCAGTGTTATAAGACCATCACAGGTTCCTCCTAGTTTGTTTTGTGATCTCCAGGCTGGTGTCCTATAGCGGGACGTCCTGCGTGTGTGTAGCATCTCCAGGCTCTCCTGACGCTTCCTGCCTCTCTGATTGACAGTAATTATATGAGGAACGCCTGATATCTCCATACGAGGCTCTTGGTGGTGTCTGTTACAGTCAGCGATCCCTTCCAGCAAATCTCCTCGTGTTCCTCTGAACGCTAATGCACAGCCTTTGCTCTTCATTATGCTGCATTAGGGCTGAAAACGCTTCCTGTGCTTGTCAGGAAATGAAAAGCGAGAGAAATACGACATTATCCATCAGTAGCTCATATCGTAGCATCATTTCTGGTTCGACCACGTCATTCGTGGAGTTAAGTGTGGTTTTGTGTCGATGTGCTTTATGCTTCAAATCGGCGTTTGCGATGCTTTGATTCATGAAGATTCAAGGCTTATAATCTTTTATTGAAGAATATTTTGAAATTACTGGAGAAAACAAAAACCTGTCATTGGAGTTAAAGTTTAGCTATCTAGCATAGCATCGTTAGCTCTAGTTAGATTGACATCTACTACGTTAATGCCTGGTCAAAAGTCTACGTTTATTGTGATATCTTGTTTTAGCTAATCAAATTTTCTTTAGCAGTTAGCGTTGTTATGCTAGTAGGCTAAGCTGCTAGCTTGGTAACTAAAGACTAAATGTTTAATTTGATAATTTTAGCTTCTGCAATGTAATATATCATTAAAAAGATACTAATTAACATATTCTTGATTAAGAATAGATACAACGTAAGGTAATTTGATATATTTTCTAATCAGTCACTGAATGAAGTACTTATAGAAAGTTGTCTTAGTCAATATAATGGCTTTATTGAGAAAGAAGGATTGGATTTTACACAGAATTGGATTGCGCGTCTTGTTCCTACAAGCAATTTTCTCTGTCGGCGGCCATTTTTAAAATAGCTGTATATCATTAATATTTCATTATATTCGTTTCCCCAGTGTCTGATTTAGTTTTGAAGGCTCTTAAAGTGTGAAACAGACTTATATTTCTCCTGTCTGCTGTGTTTGATGCCAAATTTCAGGAGGTTTCGGGACTTGCTACGTTATTAGTACATTAGCCAATTAGCATAGGATGTCGTTTATGTTAGTAGCTCTAGAGTTGCTAGTCACATGACATTTAGCGTCAGTTGATTCACATCCACAATGTTAGCTTAGACCTTCTCAGTTGCTGTTGATCTCGATTGTGTTTGCTTGTAAACGTCCGCGCGCTAACAGGAAATTACTTTTTGAATTAGCTGTATATTGCTAATATTTTGTCATGTTCTAGCAGATGTTTTACCAGTGTATGATTTAGTTTTTTTATGCTCTATAAGTGACTTATATTCCTCCTGTCTGCTGTCTTTGATGCCAGAACTCAGGAGTGAAGGGTTTAGGATTTGCTACATTAGCTAGTTAGCATTATCAGACTTCGTTGATACTAGCGCCTCTAGAATTGCTAGTCACATGACATTTAGGTTTAGTAGATTGATGTCCACAACGTCAACTTTCTCCAGTCATTGTAGACCTGTTGATCTCCATTGTGTTTGCTTGTAAACGTCAAGCGAAGCCACCCTCGCCGATCTGCGCGCTAACAGGAAATGACTTTCAGCTCCAGCCGTATGAACTGAACATGCCGTGAAATCAATAACTGTTAAAAAATTGCTTTTGCAGGCTGAAGGTACCTTCTCCTCCATGAGGTGAACGAGTTAGCCTGCTAGCGGCGGTTGAATGGCGGTTTTCCAAGGCTAAAGCGCATGTTCTTTCGACCCCATCCTGCCAGGTTTCCCGGCGGCGGCTGCATCCGTCCATTATGGTGTTGTTGCTGAGGGCAAGGTCCTGCCCTGTTAAACACTGGAGCAGAGGCCGCGCTAATGCCCTACCGGGGCCGATAATAGGAGAATAATCCTCTTATCCATGCCTGAGGCTGCCTATAGGAGCAGGACACCTCCTTCAGGGAGCGCCGGGACCTCGTGTTTGATGCCAAGCCACCAAACCCCTCTTTATTTGGTTTAGCTGAGAGATGTGAAGCTGCTAGCATCCGTTTAGCTAGCTGAATTTCTGATGAGTGCTGTTGATGTATCAGAGCTTGTTTCTTTAAAAAGGGCCGATTGTGTTGTAATGAATGGAGCTGTGGTGACGCTAACAGTGTAGATAAAGTTCGCTGTGTGGGTTTTATGCAAATGGAGACTTTTATACACGCCATTTCAAGAATTGGTGCTTAGTCAGATCATTTATTTAAAAACATCACTGATAAATGATTTTCAGGACATTCGATTTGTTGTTAGCATTCCTTAAATGCTTTAGCTGAGTTATTGCGAGCTTGCCGTTTGAATTAAATGTGATGAGAGAAAATGCTGGGTGATGTTAAATGTTGATAAAAAAAGTTTTCTGTCACATCGTGTACATGTCTAATTGGATTTACAAATAAATTAACTGATTTTTTAATGAATCAATCATTAATCAGTCTTGGGTCTTCAGCTATCAGTTTATGTGCACTGAAGGCTTATTTTATATACAGTGGGTACGGAAAGTATTCAGACCCCCTTCAATTTTTCACTCTTTGTTATATTGCAGCCATTT
>NW_015557283.1:457470-472094 GCF_001515605.1 Sinocyclocheilus anshuiensis | reverse complement strand
ATTAATTATTTCATATTAAATGTTAATATTATTAAATACTAAAATTTACTTTTTTAATACAAAAAACATTTAAATGTTTTAATAATGTCCTGACTTTATATATACTTTTTGTTTTTTATTTTTAATATAAAAAGTTAATAATTTTAATGTTTTTTATTTTTAAGAATAAAAACATCCTTAAATTAAAAATGTTATAATGAAAGTACATTTACGAGTGAATCAACTTTTTTTTTTAAATGTCTCAAATCAGTCCTGACCTCAGTTCTTATTAAAGTCTTATTAAATATTAATATTTCATAATTTATTAATATTAAATATTACAATTAAAATAAACATTTTAATAAAAAGTGAGTACTTTTAATCAAAATATTAAACTTAACTTTTTTATATAAAAAGTGAACATTTTATTATACTTTTTATAGTATTTTTTTTTTAATTATGCTAAAAAATAATTTGTATTTTGTCTAGTAGAATATGTGTATATTTATGCAGGAGTGCTATTTCAAAAGTACTTCATTTCTGATTCCCATCCTCACCCATAATACAGTAACAGCCTGATACCTGATTTTTTCCTAGCAGGAACTATAGTGTGTTACAGAAGTGCAGGTCACAAATGGAGGTGAGTGTCAGACAGCCCCGTATCCTTCAGTCCAGCTCATGACAGACTGAGGCTCTTAGCGGTGATGCTAGTCGCTATGCTAGAATACAAATAAGCCGTAGCCGCGCTGGACGCAGCAGGGAAAGTAAGGATCAATTTCTATAAAAGCCTCGTTTTACACGTGTGCTGTACTCGCTTTAAATCAGCCAGAAATTGAATTTGGATGAATTGCATCCTGGTTGCGGTGATGATCGCTGTTTCCTCGCTCTCCCGTTTTAAGTGGTTTTTCCTTCCACTTTCCTTCGCGCCATTTAAGTGCATGTTGAGAGTAAACAGTGATGGATACAAATCTTCAAATGGGATTCTGGGAAGGTAGAGGAAGCCAAACCAGAAGTGAGAGAAAGTGTTTTGCATTTGACTTTGACTTTTTCCATCAAGAAAAACAGTCGTAAGGATCGGTTTATCCAAATCAAGTGCTTTACCAACTCTGCGGCTAATGCTAGCTTTCTCACGTAATGCCCTAATAATAATAATTTTCAAATTATTATATTACCGTTAATCAAGTATTTTGTCAGATTTTCAGTCATTCTTTCTGTCATCTTTAAGAAAATAAAAATAATATAATTATATTGCAAACACTATTTTTCATATTTTTCAGTTATATCTGTCTTTAAAAACAAAAACAACAACAATAATGTTTTTCAATAATATTTTGATTTAAAATTACTGTATTAAACTAACAAGGTTCATTGATACAATAATGAGAATGCAAAGACATTAAAACATCAGGATGCATTACAAACAATTGTCATGAAAGTAATGTCGCAATGTAAAAAAATGTTGATTTGAATGCAGACGGTACTGTTGTTTTTTCTCTGAGTGAATGTGTTTTGCCCATGTTTTCGTCTCTGTATCTGCGGGTTTGTTTCCACGTCTCTCTGTCTGTCTTGCAGTCGTGTCACTCTTTCCAGACTCATTCTGCACTGGCTTTGTAGTTGGGCCTCGACGGCCTGTCAAACGCGATCAGAGAGAAAACACTCGGCGTTCACACTTTGAACCGAAAGCTAGTCCTCTTCAGGCTGTACTACTTTGGGAGTTGGCCGCGCCGCTTTGTTCGGCTCTTTCTGAGTAAGTAATGGCTGTATTTGTTTGCTGTTCATACTGGAACAGAATAAAGCGGCGGTGTATAAATCAATTAGAGCTGAGGTAGATTCATATCTGGCGTCTGAGGCTGGAGTAACTCTCGCCATTACTCACAGCGAGCCACTTACTCTAGGCACCTTCGCTAAATGCCTCTAAATTTTTAATTTCCACAGGAACAAAGATCACATCTGAGGAGAATCGCGTGGTGGTAATTTATTTAAGGAGGCCGACGGGTTATTTCGGTGCCGGGCAGAAGCGACCGATGCACCTTTCTAAAGGAAACGGGACGTCCTGAGAGAAGGCGGGATATTGTGAGATGGAGCTGATCGAGATCTAGATCAGCGGTTCTCCACTGGTTTCACTTTACGATCTGGATTAGACGTCAAGTGGCCCAACAGAACCAGAAAACATCCAAAAATAACCTTAAAATCAAGCTTATTAGGAAAAAGTGCACAATAGTATGCAAATCTATTTTTTTTTTTTATATATAATTTTGTGGCTTTTAGTTATTGTATGTAAGATTGAGATACTATTATAGTTTTTATATTTTTAATATATTTTATTTTTAATTTTATATTTATTTGATTGAATATTTTTATACATTTTATTTTACTTTTAGTAATTTTAAACATTTTTGTATTATTAAATGTCTGTATTTGTTCATTTATTTTCATTTTAGTCATCTAGTACATCAAGTTTTTATATTTTCAGTTTTCATTTTAATTTTAAAGTTTTAGTAATTTTGTTGTGTGTTTTTGCCATTTGTATGTATTTTTAATATCTATATAGTTTTCTATTTGATTGTAGTTTTAGTTATTTTAGTACATTAAGTTTTTATATTTTTATATATTTTCATTTTTCATCTTAATTTTAAATTTGTAGTAATTTTGTTGTTTTTGCCATTTTTAATGTCTATGTAGTTTTTTTTATAATTTTTATTGTAGTTTTAGTTATTTTAGTACATTACGTTTTTTATATATATTTTCAGTTTTCACCTTAATTTTAAAGATTTTGTAATTTTGTTTTGTTTTTGCCATTTTATATATATATATATAATATGATGTCTATATAGTTTTTATTATTTTACATTTATTGTATTTCAAGTAATGTAAATGTTTTTTTTAACTATTGTAACCCTAGCTAATTTACTCTTAAAAAGATATACTAGTCTTTCATCTCCAGGAAATATTAAAGAGAATATTTTCGTCAGATTTTTGTCCAATCAGATTCCCTCTAGAATGAGACCTACATTTTTGAATAATATTTTCCTTTTTTTTTTTTTTTTGCATGTTGACATTTTCATGACATTTTAACCATATTTTCTCTGCCTATTTTTATTGCAATTCAGATAAATCTCATTACTGTAATATGAAAAAATTATGATATATTTATTTAAATAGCGAAGTACTTACACGTTATGGTAGTATTAATTGTGCTGCTTTTCATATATGCCTATTTTAAAAATGCACTGTAAAAATACATTACTATCAGAAGGAGAATGACACTTTTTTTTTTTTAAATGTATGAAAAACACTTTATGAAGTATGAATTTCCACCAAAACGAGTTCTGATTGGGCGAGCAACGTTTGACGTCACTAACAAGCCATACGTGAAGCGTTTCTTTCTTTTGAACGCCATTTATATTATTTTATGATTATAAAGTTAGCTCATTAGCATTCAGCATAGTTTCCCTCCCGTTTCCCTCAAAAACCAATTGTTGATTGAGTCCTAACCTGCTAGTTGAGATCCCCTGCTCTTGAACATATCTGTGTACTTCCTGACTGAAATAGATGTCTTTCTGAGAACAGCAGACAGTTTTATCCTCTCACCCCGCTCTCTTTCGCTGTGTTATATGCCTCGACAATCTCCTCCAAATGATCTGATAAAGTGTCGCGCCCCGTGAGCGGGAAAAGAGAGCGCGCGAGCCAACGTTTTCAAATGCTAACGGTTTTTAGCGCAAGCGCGCACGCCGCTGTAAGCCTGTAACCGAACACGGGCCTTTTCATTTCGATAAAAGCCTCCGGATCCCCTCAAACGGCCCCTCTTCCAGAGATAATGCAGATGTTGTCACTGCAATCATCATTACGTTCCCGTGGCTCCCGCGTGGTTATTTACAGGGGGTTTGATCTGAGGTGATGTTTTACATTCGCCATCAAAGCCGCTATTTATCCGAGGACGGCGGGGTCGCGGCGGCATCACACGGCTCATTTCTAATGAGTGGATTAGCGTGGATGATCCGGATCTGGTCCGGCGTTCCCGAGGTCAAAGCCAGCCTGGAATTCCGCACCACAAATCTGCCAGTAAGATCGAGTAATAATAATAAACTAAATGATTTTTCTGTCGCACTCCCTCCGCTAGCACGGGATAAACACAGATTATGTCCGTCATGTATATTCATAAGTAACCTTTGATTAGTTTCATGCTGGCGTGTTGATAATGCGGATTTATAAATTTTCCATCAGTATCCTTTTTCATTTGTTCACTTACAATGTTCAGCCATTCATTTCCACCACAGTGTCATTTCTGTTATGTAGTTTGTAAGTCTTATTTGTCTTCTTGAGGCTAATTTCATTGCAAGCATGTTGATTTCTAAATACACAAAATTGAGTCGTGTTTTCATTGTTTTTGCATAATTTGCCAAAAATGTAGCTTGACTGGAAACCTTCACAATTACAGATAACAATTTTGGGAGCAACTGATGTCTATATACATGCCTAAAAAATAATATTATTATTTAAAATATAGAATTATTAAAAAATATTATTATTTAAAATACTATTTAAAGTATTTTTAAAAAGTATTATTAATTGTTAAATTATTATTATTTAAAAATTATTATTATTAATGTTATATCTCTCCCAACAAGCATATTTTAACCACAAATTCTATTTAATGCTAAATATATTTCTAACTCTACAGTAATGATAAATTATCCTGTTAAGACAAAATGAAAATTGAATTTATATTTTATTTAAATTTAGAAGATTTAAGTTACAGCAAATGCGCTCCTAATGTACTTTACATTTTTTTTTTTCATTTAATTTGTTTGTTTATATTACTTAAAAAATTGGGAGTCATTTCAACTGTATCTCGTTTTATGAAACGTTTTCGAACAAAAACAGCTGAATTGCATTTGTGTATCTTAAATACACAATTAAATAGCATTTTAACATGATTTGGCTGAAATTACATCTTCATTGGAAATGACATGCAATAAAAAGCGATAATTACGTATATTTTTCTTGGTTTTCTTCACATATTTTCCTCTCATGTCTCATTTCAAGCTCTTCTGACATTGTTGTTTCATTGATAAACAAAAACAACTTTTTATAAAAACTTTCTTGGTGACAAAATTGTTGGTTGTTGTAGAAATTATGTCACAACTGAGGAACATATTGCGTAAAAAAATACATAAATAGTTTTCATAAATGCATTTTTACAATGAAATCTGTTACTTTTACCAAAAAAAATCAACTCTTGGCACATAAAAGTGGCCGTGGTTAAATAAACTCCCATGATGTAATATGGGGTGAAAGCAGCGGTGGTTTTCCAGGCTCTCCGGACATGAGCGATGAGGCGTTTGGCAGTAAACAGGTGAGCGACTGATTTATCGTAATTAATCCGATGTGTCCTTTCCTCCGGCTGCGACGCATCTGTGACTGAGAGCTCTTCCCAATGTCGCCATGTCAGCCAAGGGCAATGAGATTACTCTGATTTATTGAGAAATAAATACTCTGAAAATTAATTTTTTTAGGGATTCCAGCTTTTGAGAGCTTGGTAATGAGGCGGATCATTAGGATGTGTGTCTGGGGTCGCGGCGTGCTTAAGATCTGCTCATTTGGTCTGGAGTTATTGAGCTACAGCTGTCTGATACAGTCGTCCAGATCAACAACAAAAAGAACTGGCAGACCGCGCCGTAATTATTATTTTGCGGTTGTTCAGTTCAGTTCAATTTTATTTATATATCACATTTAAAAACAACCATGGTTGACCAAAGTGCTTAACAATGTCCGGAAAAAGCGCACACACAAACAAGACAAATACAGTAAAAACGTCACAATGTCTCAGCTCAGCTCGAAATAAAAGCCAAGGAATACAGGTGTGTCTTAAGTAATGACTTAAATATTCCAACAGTCTGAGCAGTTCTTATGTGTACAGGTAAACTATTCCACAAATGAGGTGCCACCACTGAAAAAGCTCGGTCACCTTTATTTTTTAACCTGGCTCTCGGAACATCGAGGAGCACCTGATTGGACGACCTCAGTGCTTTAACAGGAGTGTGGATATGTAAGAGCTCTGATAAATAAGCTGGCGCCAACCCATTTAAAATCTTAAAAATCAATCCTGAAGCGGACAGGAAGCCAGTGTAGTGAAGCTAAGACAGGGGTAATGTGCTCATACTTTTTAGTCCCAGTTAGAAGCCGAGCTGCTGCATTTTGGACTAACTGTAAGCGTTGAAGAGATGACTGATCCAAACCAACATATAAAGAGTTACAGTAGTCTAGTCTAGACGTTATAAAAGCATGAATTGCACTTTCAAACTCCTTACGCGGCAGGTAGGGCTTGACTTTAGCCAACAGTCTCAGTTGAAAGAAACTGGCTTTTACAACAGAACTAATCTGTTTTTCAAATTAAAAAGCACTGTCAAAAATCACACAGAGATTCTTGGTAAATGGACGAACATACAAACTTAAATTACCAAGTGCATCTACACAAGCACTTAAATCCCCAGGACGACCAAACACAACAACCTCAGTCTTATTTTCATTAAGACAAAGAAAGTTCTGATCCAGCCATATTTTTAAATCTTTGTCATTTGTTTTGACAGGCAAATACATTTGTACATCATCCGCATAACAGTGGAAGGAGATAGTGTGCTGTGGTTGTGGAAAAGCTGGCTATTTTTAGTGGAGAGCAGTGGCACTTATCTGGCCAAAACAGGCCCGCTAATAAAACTCGAGTCGGGATGGAGAGATTTATTCCCAAAGAAAACGAAACAGCTTGAAATGAAGGAGTGAATCTGTCAAATGTCGTTGTTTGTACACGCTAGAGATCATCAGAGCAGGTCAGGACATTTTTTTAAAATACAAATTTAAATTAATGTAAATGATAATTTTATGTAATAATAATAATGATATGAATTTTATTCATGTTATATATTGACTGTAATCATTTAATGATTTGTATTAATATATAACACATTATTTATTACTATATTATATAATTATATTTAAATATTTAGTATGTATTTTATCAAAATGCATTAATTAATATTTATTTAGTTGTTAAATTGGCCCAATAGTAATAATAACATATATGAATTACATTAATTGTAATAATTAATATAATTAATTGTAATATTTAATACTGATATATTTTTTATAAATTATATATAACATATTCATATTAATATGTATATTTAATAGTATAGTAAATTAATATGCTTAAATATTTAGTATGTATTTTAACAAAAATTAATTCATTAAAATATTTATATAGTAAGTCGTTTTGTGGTTAATTTGACCTGGGCATGTGAAGTGCAAGACTTCTCAGTTTGGAGAAACAGACACAAATGAGTCAATGTAAAATTATAGCTGAGATTATTTGAGTTCATATCAAGATCTCTGACTTTTGATTTCAGGTTTTGGAATCTTGGTGGATTTGAGCAGTTTGTGGGATGCCTGTGGTATATGGAGAAGCATTAACTTTAGCAGACGTCCTCATTAGTGTCATTGCTGTATATGAGGAACAGTGTTTGGGAATTCTTCTGTGTTCTTTAGAAGGAGCTCCAGTATCCCAGGAGTGCCGATGAAAACACAATCGCCATAAGTTTTGCCTTGACTTTGGCGCGCGGATCTATTTATTTGGTTACTGAATCAATTTGCTCTTCATTGTGCTGTGACCTCTGGGGCTTCGGCTCGATGCAGTCGCCACAACACTCCCAATGTCACCCGCGCGCTTACTGCAGATCTGCTTTCACATCCATCTGAGCCGCTCTCGAGCGTGTGAAAACACATCGGCACAATTACAGATGCAGACTTATGTTAGTATTTCACTTCTTGCCTATACATAATGCATAATATTAATAACAATAAAATAACCAAATAAATAGTTAAATATTACTATATAAACAATTATTATTATTACTATAATTATTTTGCATTGATAGTTTTGTTTTAAACAAATTGTTTAAAAGCACATTTTACATGCAAAAAATGTATGCAAAAAAATTCTCATTCTTATTATTGTAATACAGTTATAAAAAATTATCTTGTCTAGACACAACTTAAATTAAATTTACAAAATATAAGTTTAAAATATACTACCATTACATACTTTTTTAAAACAATTAATTTTTTTAAAGAAATTATTTGTTTAATTATAATGAAAATATGTGTTGCAATGCAAACTCACATAATTTGTTTTATTTTTATATAAATTAAATTTACAAAATATAAGTTTAAAATATACTACCATTACATACTTTTTTAAAACAATTAATTTTTTTAAAGAAATTATTTGTTTAATTGTAATGAAAATATGTGTTGCGATGCAAACTCACATAATTTGTTTTATTTTTATACAAATTAATTATTAAATTACATTTTAGACTTTAATTTTTACATTTATTTTTAATAAAGTATTAATATACAAATTATATCTTTATTTTTTTATTTTATTTTTCTTGCATTAGCTTACAATCATTTATTAACTTTTATTATTAATTTATAAAAAAATAAAATGTTTACAATCTAGCTTACAATTCAGTGTACAATCATTTATTACAAAACGTCAATTGTTTTATAAATTAATAAAAAAATATGTATTTGCTTGGTAATAATAATAACAACATACAAATGATATTAATGTTACATGTTATTTATATAGTATATTAATATTATATTTTATTAATATATTTAAACATTTAGCATTTTAAATAATTTAATCTAAATATTTATTTTATTTTATTTTATTTTGTGGTTAAATTGGCCTGTAAATGTGGAGTGCAAAACCTTTCAGTTCAGCTTCAGTATGTTTTTTGAATAATTAAAATGCATTATTATTATTATTATTATCGTTGTTGTTGTTGTTAGCTTTATTATTAGCTTTATTATACTTTTATTAGCTTGCAATCTTTTATTAAAACATTAGGTTTCAGTGTTATATTGCATGATATATACAGGCTTCAAGTGAAGTGCTACTGAATTAATAATTTTAATCCTGGTTGAGGGAGAACCTCGCTCTCTTCCCGTCACACGTGTGCTTCTGAAAGCGTGCGCCGCTCTCTTCCTGCGCTCCGATGAAGCCTTTTGCACACTGTTTTTCATCACGCTTCCACCATCTCCCGATTTACCCTGCACCATGATGCTCAGCCATCTGTCGCCGCGGTGATCGTTTCCCATGCCAGTGTTTTAGAGGGGCCCTGAGAAAACCGACTACGTTTAGACTCTTATTAGTGCTCGCTCAAGTGCGCGACCCGCTCGGATCGCACGCCAGCGCTACGATACATCACAGCCCCACGTACGGACCGCCGTCCTCTCTTCACACGGAGGCTAATGTATTGTCACGTCCCCCCGGCGGGATAGCACTAGCGTTAGCTCACAGCTATGCTATATTCAGCCTGAATAATGAAGCATCTGATGGAGGGAGCGGTAGTGCATCAGCGTGTGTGCGGCGAATAAATGTCGTACATTAAACAAATTCCCAGCACGGGCACTGGCCTGTTTTGGCAGGCAGAGCTAAGCGGGCACCACGCGGCCCACTCTCCCTGCCCCGAGTCCTTGTGGGACCTCTCGCGGCACTCAGTGGTTATGATTGGGTAGTCTCGAATTAAAACGTCCCGTCAGGACGAGGAATCATGTCCGCCCGCTGGCTGGTTGTCATGGAAACCGTGTCCCAGAGGAGGCTGAGGCTTGTCTACGGGCAGAGCGAGAGAGGGATGAGCTGAGAGATAAAGGACGAAAAAACTTGCCAGAGCTTTCTGACAGCCAACACGAGTGTGAAAATGGTGTATTAGCTTTAAAGTAACAAACAGAGAAATTTGTTGGACATTTTTAAAGTGAGGACTCTTGGTTTCGTGTTTTTGCATTCTGTAATGTGTCTGAAATTCATAATACAACACAATTATGCGTGTAGCACAGCAGGATCTCAAAGTTTCGTCACTGTTGCGTTAACAATAAATTAGCGAAAATAGATATTTGTTGAAAATTTTAAAAGAGGATGCTTGATTTTTTGTGTTTATGCATTCTAAAATGAGTCTGCAATTCATTGTACGACACAAATATGCATTGCATTGCAACAGGATCTCAAAGTTTCCTTACTGTTGTGTTCGCGATAAACTAGCCAAAGTGGTGTTTCATTGAATATTTAAAAAGCAAGGATGCTTGATTTTGAGGTTTGGGTTCTAAAATGAATCTGCAATTCATTATATGACACAAGTATGCATTGCATCGCAACAGGAGCTCAAAGTCGTGTTACTGTTGTGTTTGCGATAAATTAGCGAAAGTGGCATTTCGTTGTACATTTTAAAACATTGGACGTGTGATTTGGCGTTTTTGCTTTCTAAAATGAGTTTGTAATTCATGATACGACACAAATATGCATTGTAGAGCAACAGGATCTCGAAATTTTGTTACTGTCGTGTTCGCAATAAAATAGCAAAAATTGCATTTTGTTGAACAAAGCGAGGATGCTTGTTTTTTTGTGTGTCCACGTTCTGTAATGTGTCTGCTATTCATAGTATAGCACAGTAATGCATTGCATCGCAACAGGAGCTCAAAGTCATGTTACTGTTGTGTTTGCGATAAATTAGCGAAAGTGGCATTTCGTTGAACAGTTACAAAGCAGTGACGCTTCATTTTGTATTTGTTTTGCGTTCAAAATGTGTCTACAATTCATAATATGTCACAAGCATCCATTGTAGCGCAACAGGAGCTCAAAGTCCTGTTTGTGATAAATTAGCAAAACATACCAATTCGTTAACCTTTTTATAAAGCAAGGATGCTTGTTTTTTTTTGTGATTTTGCCTTCTGAAATATTTTTGCGATTCCTAATACAACACAAGAAGTATGCATTGAAGCGCAACAGGATCTCAGAGTTCACTGTTGTGTTTGCGATAAGCTTGCGAAAATTTGAGGAAGTTTGACTTTGTGTGTTTTTTTTGTTACAAAATGTGTCTGCAATTCATAATACGACACAATTATGCATTGTAGCGCAACAGTCTCAAGATCTCACTGTCGTGTGTGCGATAAACTAGCGAAAATGGCATTTCGTTGAACATTTCAAAACATTGGACGCTTGATTTTGTATTGCATTCTAAAACGAGTCTGCGTAATATAAAATAATTATGAGTCCTGTTACTGTTGTGTTTGTGATATACCTGCGAAATTTTTTTGTTGAACATTTTAAAAGCAAGAACACTTGATTTGGAGTTTTTTGTGTTCCAAAAAGATTCTGTAGCGTAACAGGAGCTCAATGTCCTGTTAATGTTAATGATAAACTAGCAATATTTTGTGTGCCATTCAGGTTAAAAGTGAGCTTCTTATTTTTAACATTAATGCCTGCCCTCATTACACGTGATCACGACTGAAAAACTGTCTGGAAATGGTGGAAACAGCGTATCGATCGGATCTTGTGTTGACTAGCAGACGGTCACTCTTGCATCTTCAGAAAGCTGCAGTCTTCACTCTGAACTCAGGAGGGAGCGGTTCATTTGTCAGTCCTTTTCATTAGCTTTTCTCTTTCTTTCTCCTCTTTGCTGAAGGTTCAACCGAGGCAGCCGAAGAAAACGCCACTAAAAACAGCCGAAGAATGAAGCAGAAAGAATATTAAAAACAGCAGAGAGGTAAAAACCTTCATGGGATCAAACACTATCTGACCCTATTTAATTTCTGTTATTGTTAAACAAATTAAAATAAATAAATAAAAAAGTTTTGATTCAAGTTCTAGGGTTTTATATATATATATATATATATATATATGTGTGTATAAAAATTCTGGCATTATGTGACAACTTTTATAGCATTGTCAATTGCATTTGTTTTTAATTTCATTTATTTAATTTCTAAATTATTTACTGAACACTGTATATTTAATTTAACATAATGTAATTTTATTTTATTTTATTATATTTGTAATTAAGTTTGTGTGTGTGTGTGTATATATATATATATATATATATATATATATGTAATTTGTATATTAATAATATTTATACATTTATTAATATTTATTTGAAATTGTATAATTAATTTATTTTAAAAGTACTGATTCCGCTGTCTACATTTTTTTTTTATTAAGCATTGTTTAGGCTGTCATCTATCCTTATTGGCATCAGGAAAGACTTAGTGTGTGCATTTGTATGCTTTTATATGATATAATTGACATTTATTCACTCTTTGAGGCCAATTTTTGTTATTTTTTTTGGCTTCATTTTGTTCAGAAAGGCAGCTTTTGCCATATATGACACACATTAAAGGTGCAGTGCATAATTTCTGTTTTATTTCTGAGTTGTTTCAGCTCTTCAGTGATCTGTTTTGATCTGGTCCTCGAGTGTGTTCTTGTTGTTTGCTCTCATTGACTCTGGAGTTTATCTTTGAGTGGAGAGCAGAGCGGGCCGACGCTTGTGAGGTGAGATACTGTAGTGAACATGCTCCACAAAGAGCTGGTTTCTGCTTCATTACGCAGCACCGTCTCCCTCGCGCCGGGAAACAGCGTTTATCTGTACGTGTGAATCTGTGCAGACGCCACAGATCATTGAACACGAGAAACACGTCCATTTGGGTTTGCGCAGTGTTTTAGTCTCTGTAAATTGCAATTAAATAAAGCTATTGATCTTTATGACGCTCTCGCATTAGAACCCTTCTCTCTGTCGCTTCTGCCTCGTCCTGCAACTTTAAACAACACTGCTGTAAATTAGCTTCATTCGTTAGCAAAGCATTGTTTGTAATTATTGTTTGTAATTATTATTATTATTATAAATATTTGTTAATTTAGTGAATACTATATAAAACCTTCCTAGATTATTTTTTCTTTTGTTTTATTTTTTTATTATGTACATAATACATCTACATATTTTTGCTTCTTGTATTAATAATGATAACAACAACAACATCAACAAATAAAATATACAAATATTACATTGTCCAACTTTAAACAACACAGCAATAAATTGGCATGAAATAAACGTAAATTTAATTATTGTATAAAAACGTGTTACTTAAAGTGAAATCAGCTTCTTTTTTTTTTATTAAAATATAAGAAATTTATTTTATTTCAGCTAGTGGCCAAGGCTAGTTATTTTTCATTTTTATTTATTTGCTGCACTAAACTAACTAAAACTAAAAATAAACACTATATAGACATATGAAACATTCAATAAAAAAATCAAATGAAACACAGAAAATATCAAAAATAAAAACAAACTCAAAATATTAATAAAAACTATAAAGACATATTTTGAAAAAATAATAAAATAAAATAAAAAAATAAATAAAACAGAAAATATAAATACTATAATAAATGTAATAGATTAAAATAGTATCTCAAATAACTAATTATAACTAATACTAAAATAACAGCTGATATTTCATGGTGTTTGGGAATCAAAACGGCATGTTATCTCACCTCTTCAGCTAATGGCTTTCAGACAGAGAGCGCCTGTCGTGTTCATGAAGAGGATCGTTTTATATTCGTTTAATGTTTAGAATCAGTCTTCCATGCCGTTATTGTGACGTACGCCTTTGTGTTTGTGTGTTTGCTTGTGTTCAAGGCCTTAATCATATCTTATCAATCATGTATCATGCTTTCATGATGAAAACCAAATGATGTATGTGATGTTCTGTGATCTAGAGAAAATCCACGTTCTCCGCTGGATCTCTGGTTCTGTGTGCTGTTATCTGTGAGTGTGTTTGCAGTGAAGGCCGGTGAGGTTGGGTCTGTTCATATCCGGACTGAAGCGTGTCGCGGCTCTGAATGCTGCAGACCTGCTGTGCCAGACTGAGTTAGAGTCGCTCGAGGGCACAGTGCATTGTGGGCAAATCCTGTCCTGTCCCGGCCGGGTCTGTGCAGGCATGGGAGCCGCCGACACTCGGGCCTGTTTGCTTTAACCCGCCATTGTGTAAACCGACAGGACTTTAGTCATAAACACACGACACAAGCTGCAATCAAGAATGCACAGAACGTTTGTGTCTAGGGCTCTGTGATATGTGTACAATATCAGAGTATGATTGAGATTGTTTGCTCGAAATATATAATTATCCAACATTGTAATTATTGCAATGAACTTGAAATTGCTTGCCCTTTAAAAAAAAAACATATGAATTTGTTTGTATATTATTATAAATATTTGTTCATTTAGTAAGTACTGTGACAAACATGCCTTGATTATTTTCTTATTTTTACATTTTTGTTATTTTGCTGCTTGTATTAATAGTAGTAGTAGTTGTTGCTTTTGTTATAAACACTGTATATAAATTGTAATTCTAATTTTACATATGAATATATTTTATATAATAATAATAATACTTATTATTATTATAACATTTTTTATTTTAGATTTACATTTATGCATTTGGCAAACACTTTTATACAAAGCAACTTAAATTGCATTTATTTTATTTCCTTTTTCTAACAACATTTCTCCTTGTATTAAACATTTCAAATCTGTTTTGCCACAGTGGCTGTTTGGTTGAAAGTAATGTACACATACTGTATATATTAAACATTAGCTATATCGTCTAGCCTTCTGTGTATCTAAGAGAGAGAGAGTTGGTAGCTGCCTCTCTTTATAAGCTGAGTGTTTGTATGAGACAAATCTTGTGATGTAGAGTGTGTGTGTGTGTGTGTGTGTGTGTGTGTGTGTGTGTGTGTGTGTGTGTGTGTG
>NW_015557283.1:440893-457357 GCF_001515605.1 Sinocyclocheilus anshuiensis | reverse complement strand
CACACACACACACACACACACACACACACACGTCTCCTGAGTTCCCCTTTCTTTCTGTTACTGTCTTTCTGAAGCCCGCCTGCTCTCTTCGCGTGGTTTATGAAATGAAAATCCTGTCATCATTTATTCACCCTCATGTCACTCCAAACCCAACGAATTCTTTCTTCTGTAAAACACAAAATGAGATATTTAGCAGAATGTTCATGCTGCTCATTTACAACAAATGCATATAGTGACCATGGCAGTCACATTTCAGACCATAAAAATGCACCATAAAAGAGTTTGAAATGTAGTCCATATGACTTGTGCACTCTATTTAAAGTCATATGATAGATTTGTATGTTCGTTATTGGCATTTGTATACATTCAAATCTTGCACAGGAACATTTTACACCAACAGTGACATCATTGATGGTTGATTACACTAAGGTCAGGGTTGCAAATGTCTACTAATACTACAACTATTAAATATTTTTGTTAGTTGAAATTAAGCTGAAATAAAATATAAATTATGACTATTAGATGAAAAATGTATTAACTTATTTCAATTAATTGCCAAAGCAACTATCATAATTTTCATTTAGTTTATATTAAAGCAATAAAATAATTAACTGGAAAAAAAAAATTACCGAAATAAATTAAATCTAAATGATAACATGTAAAACAAACAAAAATTAATAACATATACAGAGGCTCATACAATGACAAAAAAATATAACAAATTAAATTATAAAAATAAAAGCTTCAAAATATGAATAAAATATGAATAAAAAACAATAAAAAATAACACTGTATTACACTAATTTAAATATGTAAATGACGTTTGAGAACTGATATATTCTAATCATAACGAATCATAGTTTAATAATAATTAATTTAATATTTTAATAATAAATTATTTGGTTTGTCTCTAAGCTTTTGTATAATTTTTAAAAACTTGGAATATGCAGGTTCTGTATAGACTAATTTGATACTTACGTACAGTCACTCTATGGTTGTTTTTGTATGGAAAAGAGGAAAAAAAATCTGCTCTAAATCTCCTTTTGTGTTCCTTGGAAGATAGAAACCCGCCTGGCTTTGAAACGACTTGAGGGTGAGTATGTTTTTAGGTAAACTATTTCCAAATCCATTCTCCTCCTCTACCTGACATTTCTTTTCTTTCAGTCTCTTTGGCACCGTCTGAAACGCACTGCCTCGGTGCTTCTGCACCTCATAATACGCATGTTGTTTGGTTTTCGCTTTTAGTTCTGTTAAATGCTATTGCCTTTTAGTCCTTTAAGAGTCTTTCTGCTGTTATCCTGCAGAGAAACAGACCGCAGGCATCCTTGAGTGTCTTATTTCACATTTTAGACACATCCCCTTGTTTCACTGACCGTTGACTACAAAAAGCACAGTACATCTCTAGCCGTTTTAGCATTTGAACCTGCTCTCCCTCTGCTCCTGTAAGGGAGGAATGACCTACCTTTGCATCTTTTGAAAAACAGCCATATTCTCCTTCGTTCAAAAGCGACAAGACGGTTACATTTAATATATATGATAGCGAACACGAATGACCTCTCCTTTCACTGTGAATGTATAGACCCCTTTGTGTGTGTGTGTGTGTGTGTGTGTGTGTGTGTGTGTGTGTGTGTATGTGTGTGTGTGAGGACTGTCTGTAATGAATTCATAATGTCTGCAGTGGGTCTTTGTAGATTCCTATCAGGCAGCAGATAAGACAGCGCAGTTGCACTCTAATAGCTGTCAGTCTGCTTTCCTTCCTGGCTATGGATCAGTTCACTTTCAGTAGACAAATAAACACATACTGTATATACACACACACACACACACACACACACACACACAAGATGGGCTGTGTATTCAGAAGCATGTTCTCCGCACAGTGGGTCTAACGATAAATGCTGCATTTTCTGTCGATGGAAAGACTGCATTTCTGTAGCATGTTGAAAGGAGATCCCCTAAGGCTCTGTAAAAGGCCCCCTACAATTGATGGGTTTTTCCCCCAAAACTTGACAAGCGGCGGCCCCCATCGTTTTTCTCTGCCATCAAACATGCCCAAAGTTTTGAAAGCACCTCAGACAGGCAAGTTTTTTTTTTTTAGAAGGAAGCTTTAAAGTTGTCTCAGAAAAACAGCCATTAAATACAGCGCAATCTTCTGTGCCCTGAAGCTATTCACGGAAGCTATTAAAAATGATTGTGACACTAAACAGTGCTTTGTGAGTTAATGATGTTTGTTTATTAGCTCCACATATGCTAAACTGAATTAAACTTTGTGTATTGCTTTGCTTGGTTGCTGAAACCTGTTATTCAAGTGCTTATCTTTTGAAAAACATAATTTTGTGGGTATAATAAAGCTATATTTAGCAGATCCTCAGTTCTAATGCACCAAGTTTTGACCTAATTATGTATCTAACTACATTTTGGATCTAAAAGAACAGTCAGTCGTACGATAACGGCATAAAAATATTGATTGGCTGCTTTATCAAGTTCTACACTGGTCCACACACTAAAATAGCAGAGGAAAACACTTCCAGTATACAGTGCTCATTATGGTCTTATGGATTGGCCATGTGGAGTGGTAAGTGATCTTTATCATTTCCCCCAGCATCCTCAAATGATTCTTCAGCCCAGCTGAAATTTACCACGCTAAGCTCTCAGCCACCAGGAGGACGTGGGATGCGCTATAGTGTTTGATTTATAAGCCTGATTAAACTAGGCATGTGTGAGTAAAAAACATGAGGCAAATCAAAATAAAATCACAGCAACGCTTTACGTGGCTTTCCCGCTGATTGGGCCTCGGCCCTTTATGATGGTACAGATCACAATGGCCCTTAAATAAAGAGAAAAATGCGTGTAAACAATACTCCAGGGCATCTCTATAAAGGATGAGTTATTGCACTAAGCCTTTGTTCATTGTTTTGCTGTAATAGGAGCAGCCCTTTAACTTACAGTGTGTCAACACAGTATGTATTGTGATATTTAGTTTATTCGTTCATCATTTATTTTCATGAATAAAACAGATGCTGTCTCTGATAAACACCCAGTGATGTATTTTTTCAGTATGATTGAAATTAATAAGAATTTGAATACTCGTACATAACAATACCCTTTGGTTTTTTCGAATGCAAATTACTGTTTGACCCTTCCCAGTTTTCCTTAAATCATAAAATGTTTCTCATTCATATCTCTTCCTTACAGACTATAGTAAATAGTTTTTTTTTTTTTATTGTTATAATGTGCAATGTACAAATGGTAAGTCTGATTTTTGAAATAATTATCTCAAAATAAATAGCTGGCACACAGCTGAATGAATAAACAAGGACAAAAAAATAATAATGCTCTAAGATTATATAATATTTTAATTATATCATATTAATACTATATTCTTTTTATTATATTAATTGTCATTATTAATATAATAAAAAATAATTGTATTATTTTATACATGTATTTTTAGATTCTACTAAGAAAAAAGTTAAAATAATACAGAACGCGTTTTTGCGCTCCGCTTGTCAAGTCAAGTCAAGTCACCTTTATTTATATAGCGCTTTTAACAATACAGATTGTGTCAAAGCAACTGAACAGCATTAATTAGGAAAATAGTGTCAATAATGCAAAATGACAATAGTAAACACAAATTTTTCAGTTAAAGACAGTTCATCATTGAATTCAGTGATGTCAACATCCAGCTCAGTTTAAATAGTATTGTAATAGCTTGTAAAACACATTAGCTAAATGAATCTGTTAAGAGCCGTTTATGCCCTCCCATGTTCGCAGTCTGCTTATTTTGGAGGTGGAATGGTTTTAGTGAGGGTTTCAAATGACAGAATCTCATCTGTGCGCGCTTATTCACTGCGGAGCGGTGACGTGAGCACGCAGAGGCCTCCCTCCGCCTGCTGCGCTGTTTATGGGGAGCGGGAGAAAAGGGGGGGCTAAAGAAACCCCCACCAAACTGCCCCTACCCCCAGTCTAAGTCCGGGACCTGAAAGAAAAGAATCCGATCCAGCTCTGGAACGCGGTGGACCGACTATCCACCGACATTTAATGCTCGTTTTATAACGCGTTTCTGGAGTTTCGTGCGCTCTTGGAGAGTTTACGCACGGACGCCGTCGACATGGCACGGATAACTGTTTAGTCCGGTTGAAAACTTCGCGTATCCAAGGAGTTATTTGGATTTTTCCCCCTTCTGTTTTATATGGATGCAGCATAGGACGCTTTTAAGGGGAATTATATGGTCGTACCGCTTCTGCATCGTTCCGAAATAGTTACTTGGACGCGCGTGGAACTATTGTAAGTAAATTGGTTTTTTTTAATTGTCATTTTAAAACGTAAAATCATTCGTGCATTATTTCAGCAACTTTTTTAGACAATGTCTAATCTTTAGATATAATTATTTAGAGATTCTCTTGATGTCTCCATAATCGCATTGTGTATATCGAAATGTTTTTGTGCGTTATGTGCAGTTTTTGCAACATAAGTTGTAGTAATTGAGTCTTAACGGTTTTGATGGCTTGTTAGGCTGTTGTTTTCCTCATGTAACGTTCTGCTTGGGGTCTTTGGGACACTTTCAATAGCTTAAAAACTTCATTACTTTTTCAGGTCTTATGAGTGATTATAAATAAATTTGGTAACATATTTTTCAATAGAGGACGTTTAAATGTTGCATTTATTTTGTTTGATTGGATCTCTAAGACCCAAAGTATAAAAATGATGAAATGCATTGAATTGTCACATTGTGGATGTTCACTTTTGCCTTTATGGATTTATTTTATTGTAATTTTTCTTGAAGTGTCAACATGACCCTAATCAGAAGCAACTAATACTACATTTGGGAAGTTGTCACATTTTTCTGAAAAGTGCATGCTTGCTTTGTGATGCAGGTTAATGCTTTATTAATATCTGTGAAATGGGCTTTTGGTTGAGTTGTGGGAATGTGTAGCGAACAAAAAAGGGTTATTTAGTAAAATGGATGCTAATATTTTTCAAGGTCTCTGAGAATTTGAATGCAAAGACAGTAAAATCAAACCCACATAATGAGGAAAATTGGAAAGTAACTTTCTGGAGGTTTAAAGTAATGGATTCATTGACATTTGCTGCAAATGCAGAGTTTATAGAGTAGAAAATAATATATTACACATTTGCATTTTGGTTTTGAATAGAAAGCATGAAAAGTCATTATTGTAGAGACTATTGATTCTATTCACCAAGTGTCTTTCTTGCAAAGCTATTATATTGAGGATTTTGTCTATTTTCCTCACAGTTAAATGCTTGTCTATAAGTTATGCTTTCTTTCAGCTAAGTTGTGCCATGGCCTGCTTAATATAGCAGTTTAAAGTTTACTGTCATTTGAAACATTACATACGTTCATATATTAAAGGTTTTAGTGAGACTGAAGCATAAAAGCATAGTGCAGGTATTGTCTTGATTCGTTTAGTCACAGATAATGCAGGGGTCATTAATCACTTTAATGTGACTTCAGGGGCCCTGTATCAAAATGAGTCTGGACTGAAATACTTTGGTTCTTCTTTTGAGAAAAGTTTGGCTTAATGGTTCGCTTTGATCTCCAAGAAATTTAGATTTAGACTTTGTTGACGTCTCATCCAATAAGTTTGATAGCAAAGATCTACTCTAGGAGCTACCCGAGGACAGCCATCAATGATTCTTTCATGAAATACGTACCACCTTTTTGAGCATTAATGGTAAAAACGTGTTTGTTTTCACAGTCTTTGTTCTGTGATGCAAACTCACAAGTGTGCTTTAGTTTCTAAATGCCACTATAATTGGACAATTTATCATAGCTGATCACTGTCAGATCTTGAGAGATGTTAAGACAAATGCGTAGGAATGCAGCCAAACAGAAGCCGTTAGCCATGACTGTGGTCTATAGACCTGTAGTTTCGCTCATTTTTCTTTTGCGGCTAAACAACAACAAACAAGAAATCAATGAAGTCTGGTTGTGTCAGAATGAAGGAATTTTTCAGCAGATGTAAAAACTTCGTTTGCCGAACTAACTTTGATTTCCCGTGTGCACTCCGTGTCACCTCTGGGTGAAAAGTTAATTGAATTGAGCTGAGGATATGAGTTCTGGTGAAATGTCTTTTGTAAGGTGTCTTCCCTAAGGTTTTGAAATTCATTTCTGCGAAGCTATTCCTTCCGGTGTCGTTTTTTTTGTGTTTTCCTACACTTATCGCTGTAACCTTTTTCCCCCCATTTTAAATAGGGATCAAAGGACAATGCCTCAGAGAGATTCTGGACATGCTATGCCAAAATAAATATTCTTCCGACTTCGAAGAGAAGAGAAGGGCAGCGCTCTTGCATTTGTGTGAATTACAGATTTAGCCTTCTGTTTATGTGAGCTAGAGTAGCTAATGATCACTCTAAATATAAAATGTGCCATGCTTTAATGAGCAGTGTTGAGGCAATTTTCTATTTCAATAAGGCAAGAGGCAGAAAGTCTTTTGAATATTCATTTCCTGCAAGAAATGTCTAACAGTCATACAGTCAGTCATACAGATTGGCTGCAGAGTGCGACAAAAGAAGGAACACTTAAACTCAGCATTTATACCATAATAAAACCAGGATGCTTCTATCTCATCCAATCATAATGCATATTCAACCTATGTGTCCATTTAAGGTGTCCAACTAGCCTATGTACCCTAGATGCATTTCTAAGTAATGCAAATTATTTTCTTAGAAGCTAGGTATAAAATAGCATTTCTCGTCTCATGTTTCTCTTGCACACACACACACACACATTAAATACTTTTCCTGTTATCTTTCCTGTTATCTCTCAGTTCATCAAACACTCAAGCATATTGATGATGAAGCATTCTATAGTAGAGTAAAGAAAACAAAATTTCAGATAATAATACAATTTCCTCCACAAGCAGTATCTTTCTTGAATTTAGTTTTCTTTTAGCATTAGAGATCATATATCACTTCCTACAGTACACAAAGAGTCATTTTATTGAATAGTGTTGCGCACAGACTTGTATTCAATGGCGCCGTGGATAGATTTAATGCAGGAAATGCTAATGGAGTGGCAGAAATATCAAAACAACAATTATACAAAAAGCTCCCTCTCACGATGGTTATTGTAACCCGTGTGTGCCAATGTGATCATAGTCGTAGATAAAATTAGGTGAATTTGTGTAGAAGCGAGAGCAGTGCAATTATCAGCTTGGGTTTTGAATGGCAGATGCAGTGGTGACGGTCATGGCAGCTGCGCTGGAGCTCCTCACATTATCAGCAGAAAAGGGAGGGGAAGAGAGATGTTCGCCAGTGCCTAAGCTCTGCCAGCTAATTGTGTTTATTCCTCTTAATTTGTCCCGAGTGCTAAATCAGTGCTCTTCAGCTCATGGTGGGTGCAATTTGTCTGGTGGTTATAAAAGAATGAGTGCAGTGTCTTTGAAATGAACTCTTCTGGTCTTAATGCGACTGTCTCATGCATCCACATGCACGTCCAAGCAGAAGGAGCCAAGGCCTCTCTGTTCAGCCACGGTTGCCGCCTTACTCTACAACCCAGGGGACAACCGGTCAGTCTGGCGGAATTATCCAGCACTTGTTCAGACGAGTTCCTGAGTAAATCGCAACATTGTCCATGACAAGCCTTGTTGAAGATGAGGAATAGCCTCTGCTGGTAAATTATATTAACTCTCTGGCCTATGTTGCCCATTCTGTCCAACAGGTTAACGGCAAATCCAAGATAAGATTCCAAGCAACCCACTCCTGCTGACGGGATTGATCCATCTCGCTCAAAGTTTAATTTCATCTCACGCTTGGCCGGTTGCCTACGTGACGCTGCAGGACTGATCATCCGGTCTCTGGGCTCTCAGTACTGCGGCGGTGCTGATAAAGCCAAAAGCTACTACCTTCTCCCCACTCACCCTAGCAAGGCCTAAGCTTAAAGCCCTCACCGCAAGACTGGATTTCAAACCAATGATATGCTCCGCTTGCTCTGATGCCACTGTGATAATGTGTTAATTACGATAGAAGGGTGTTACATCCGTGTTATACCCACCACCCAACCTCCACCCCTCTCTCTGGTCTCGATATGTTTGGTCGTTTTATTGGGGGCACTTGTTGTTTACCCCCACCATGGTGATTTTTCTGCTTTCTGCTCTTTAAGTATGATGACCAGCTGGCACTCTGGGTTGATGGGCGTCCTGCCCAGCTTTAGACAATGGAGATCTGTCATAAACACGCCTCACCTTGGCTTCAGTCTGAGTTATGACCCCTCCGAAGGGTTGTGGAAACCCGTCCCCACCCTGTTCTCCATGGCTGGAGGTCAAGATGCCATCTGTGATTGGTCTACTTATTCTCCACTTTGGCTCGATAGTTTACAGACCCCAATGAACCAGATTAAAGGGTTGGATCTTTGTTTGATAGACTTGGAGTGTTTATGACCTTTCTCTGGGGCTCCAATTGGACTCCAAAATACCTTCAAGTCATTAAGTGGAACCAAAACAATAAAGACAGTGAATCCAAGGTAGATTCCTCTTGAATATCTTAGATATCCCATTTTCCAAATGTCCTAGTACTAGCTTAGTGATGTGTGCTGGTTTAAGATGGTTATCAGGGGTCTTGCTTGGTGAAGCGTAGGAATTTGTTGGGGCATAGACAGGATGCTGGTTCGGTAGGCCTACGGCAGGTTTTGTTTGGGACCAAGTAGAGTTGAAGGGGTTTATAGTGACCCTATAGAAATCTCAGGGCCCAGTTAAGGGGGCAGTTTTCAGGATGAGGGGCTTTTTCATGTACTAAAAGCTGCTAATCCGCTGCCCTTTGTATGGGAGCAGAAAGCTCGGGGCAAGATGGGAAAGCCGTGGCTTTTTCAGAGCCCGGCCTTTTGTTGTCATTTCGCCCAAATCAGGGGACATCTGTTAGGATCGGGGGTAGATTCCCAGCTGACGGAGGGGAACGGGGTTGGAGGAGGAGGAGGAGGAGGAGGAGGAAAGGACAAGATACATTGGTGGGGGTGGGAATGTTTGAAGGCTGATGTGTGTAATTGTTTGTAATGCAAGCATGAAAACACGGACCTCTGGGAGCTAAAGCCATATTTGTATGCGTGTGGACAGAGGGGCCTTGTAGTTATGAAACAGTCAGTCAAGGGTAGATGGGGTTAAACACAAGTAAATACCTGCCTGTCAATGCAAGCCATGCTCCCTTAATTAGGAATGACAAAATGGTTTGACAGCAGAGAAACGGAGAGAGCTATAGCCTCTAACTAGCACAAATGTCAACATGTGATTAAGCTCTGTTGGAAACTCATTACATTCCTGAAACGCGGCTCTGTTTTTCAATAAAAATCACATCTCTTTTTGTTCTAGTCAGTGCTGAATTAGCATGAGTGATCTCACTCAAGTACCGTTTTTCTATTTGCATTTGTGCATTACGAGCGCATCAAATTCAAAGACTTCCAATGGGTCTCACGAAAATGCGTCCATGTTGAATTTCATCCAAAAAAAAATTCTGCATAAAGAAAATGAAGTTTAATGATTTAAATGCCACATTTCCATCTAAATTCCTGTTACTATATTTCTTTTTTAAGAAAAAGTATTTATTTTGAGAGTCAAGTCAAGTCACCTTTATTTATATTGCGCTTTTAACAATACAGATTGTGTCAAAGCGAGTGATTATTATTGATTCAATATTGCAGTAAATATTTGTTTTTATTTTTATGTATTTACCATGAAGTATAATGTTACCTCGGCAACTAGATTAAATAAAATGTTTACATTTTTTTCTATTAAATATTTTATTTCATTTTAGTTAGTGTTTATTAGTAATGAATGATTTATTTATTTTTAATGCTTTTAGTTTCAGTTAATATTAAAAACCCTGATGAGAATTTAGGCAAACGTGCTTAATTGCCATACAAATAAATAAATAAATAAATAAATATTTCAGTAAATAAATATTTTAAGTAAAAAATATCCATACAATTTATAATGTTCTTGGACAGGTTTTATGAGATTCACAATTTTTTTTTAATTACTATATTTATCCTTCTCAAAGTGAAAGTCTATGATTATTAACCATTCCAACTAAACGATTTTAGATTTTGTTTAAAGCACAGAAAGTTAAAGGTGGAAAAACAGTATGTTCACTCCTGCATGGTATTTTCAGTTTGAGCCTCTGTAATTATAGCTGTATTGTGTTCTTTGAGTGAATGAGGATGCATTCAACACGACTGAGCTGGGGATGCTATGGATTCTGCGTCAACGGGGCGTAAAAGAGCGAGTGCGAGGGAGTTCACTCGCTCTGTCTCTTCAAGCGAGAGAGAGAAAGATGATTTGTTACGCGCACAACATCTCCTAACCCTGCCCTCCTGCGATATGACATTCTGACGGGTAAATACAAGGCCTGCAGGACGCCGGCTGATAATATCATTAACTCTGATTTAATTGCAGCATTGAGACGCCACCTGAAGATGTTTATTGCATTCGTGAGCATTCGTGCTAGCTTTCTTGTGTACCTTCACATTTGTAATCACCAAAAGCCTCCTGCCATTGAAAACGTAATTGGAAAGTCAGATAAATTGAGATAAACAAATCAATATGCACAAGTAATCCATTTTAAAAGACCAACCGCCTTTGGGGGAAAATACCGACAACCTGCCAATGAGTCTGATATTGCGAGTCCAGTGTTTCATAAAACAAGTTTAGCAAATAAGCCAGGTTTATTTCAGTTAAGTCTGATTTATTGTCAGCTGATTTGGTTCAAAATAAGTCAGACTAACTGAAATAAGCCTGGCTTATTTGGTAAACTTGTTTTATGAAACAGCCCCCTGGATGTTGCCGTTCATCTTATTTGTTTGCTTTCCTAAAGGCACCCTTTGTTTTTTGCGTTTTCGTCCCATTTTGGTCATAAATGAGGCATGAAGCCAAACTCACGCAAGCGGGGATTCGCAGGGAATGAAATCCCGAGATTACCAAGCATAATATTGCCTCGCGATCTGCTTTTATTAGCTCCATTACATCCTCTGTATCCTGACCTTGTTTCAGCGGCGCTTACAAGAGCGTTTTATCTGGCCGTTGGGGACGGGGCTGAATGAATGAATGAATGAATGAATGAAGAGATGAATTGCGTGTTATCTTCCCCCTGTGTGATTGGGGAGGTGATAATGTCAACAAACAGAGGGGTGTAGCCTGCGCGAGCAGATTGCAGTCAACCAAACGAACCAGAGATGAGCGCTGGATAAAACGTACTAACTAGGAGCGCGGCTTGTAATTGAACGGCTCTTCCTCTTCTGTTAGCATCTCTGGCTTTGGGGAAATTGTGAGAGATTAGGTCCGTCTGGAGTTGTGCTGGTGTTTTTGTGGAGAATATTTTCACGGTGGTGGTTTGGGGACCTTTAACATTCAGATAAAGTGTGATTAAAGTCAACCAAATTGACTTTCTTAATGCATCTTCATCCATTCTTAAAAAGAAAGGTTCAAAGGCAGGGTTTGCAGCAATGCCATTGAAGAACCATTTTTGGTTCCTCAAAGAACCTTTCAGTGATCAGTTCTTAAAAGTTCCAACATTTTTTTAAATGATAAGCTTTTTAAAAATCTAAAGAACCTTTTTCTACTATAAAGAACCTTGGAAAGATGCCATGGATGTTAAAGGTATTCATGGAACCAATAGTGCCAAAAATGCAAATATATATATAAATATTTAAAATAAAAATATTATATTTGTTATTAATTAATATTTATAATTCTTACGATTTTTACAATTAAAATTGTATTGTATTTAATCTTAGCTAAATTCAACATGTTTTTATAAAAAAATAAATAAGATTGTGTTTTTTTTTCTTTTTTCTCAAATTATTTTTAGTTTCCTATTTAAATTTTTAAATTTCATATTTATTTTTTTATATTTGTTTTATTATATATTACATGGTTAATTGTTCCTATCTTTATTAAATCATTGAATCAGTTTTGAAAGTGATGGATGGCCATCGCTCCCTTTGTTTATCTCCGCAGATATCTGTATCCTAAAATGCATGAAAGATCTGAGAAATCAAGCTAAATGTATTCAGCTGAGAGCTGAAGGTCAAGCTAACACGTGTGTGTGTGTGTGTGTGTGTGTGTGTGTGTGTGTGCGTGTGTGTGTGTGTGTGTGTTTGTGTGTGTGTGTGCGTGCGTGTGTGTGTGTGTGTGTGTGTGTGCGTGTGTGTGTGTGTGTGTGTTTGTGTGTGTGTGTGCGTGCGTGTGTGTGTGTGTGTGTGTGTGTGCGTGTGTGTGTGTGTGTGTGTTTGTGTGTGTGTGTGCGTGCGTGTGTGTGTGTGTGTGTGTGTGTGCGTGTGTGTGTGTGTGTGTGTTTGTGTGTGTGTGTGCGTGCGTGTGTGTGTGTGTGTGTGTGTGTGCGTGTGTGTGTGTGTGTGTGTTTGTGTGTGTGTGTGCGTGCGTGTGTGTGTGTGTGTGTGTGTGTGCGTGTGTGTGTGTGTGTGTGTTTGTGTGTGTGTGTGCGTGCGTGTGTGTGTGTGTGTGTGTGTGTGCGTGTGTGTGTGTGTGTGTGTTTGTGTGTGTGTGTGCGTGCGTGTGTGTGTGTGTGTGTGTGTGTGCGTGTGTGTGTGTGTGTGTGTTTGTGTGTGTGTGTGCGTGCGTGTGTGTGTGTGTGTGTGTGTGTGCGTGTGTGTGTGTGTGTGTGTTTGTGTGTGTGTGTGCGTGCGTGTGTGTGTGTGTGTGTGTGTGTGCGTGTGTGTGTGTGTGTGTGTTTGTGTGTGTGTGTGCGTGCGTGTGTGTGTGTGTGTGTGTGTGTGCGTGTGTGTGTGTGTGTGTGTTTGTGTGTGTGTGTGCGTGCGTGTGTGTGTGTGTGTGTGTGTGTGCGTGTGTGTGTGTGTGTGTGTTTGTGTGTGTGTGTGCGTGCGTGTGTGTGTGTGTGTGTGTGTGTGCGTGTGTGTGTGTGTGTGTGTTTGTGTGTGTGTGTGCGTGCGTGTGTGTGTGTGTGTGTGTGTGTGCGTGTGTGTGTGTGTGTGTGTTTGTGTGTGTGTGTGCGTGCGTGTGTGTGTGTGTGTGTGTGTGTGCGTGTGTGTGTGTGTGTGTGTTTGTGTGTGTGTGTGCGTGCGTGTGTGTGTGTGTGTGTGTGTGTGCGTGTGTGTGTGTGTGTGTGTTTGTGTGTGTGTGTGCGTGCGTGTGTGTGTGTGTGTGTGTGTGTGCGTGTGTGTGTGTGTGTGTGTTTGTGTGTGTGTGTGCGTGCGTGTGTGTGTGTGTGTGTGTGTGTGCGTGTGTGTGTGTGTGTGTGTTTGTGTGTGTGTGTGCGTGCGTGTGTGTGTGTGTGTGTGTGTGTGCGTGTGTGTGTGTGTGTGTGTTTGTGTGTGTGTGTGCGTGCGTGTGTGTGTGTGTGTGTGTGTGTGCGTGTGTGTGTGTGTGTGTGTTTGTGTGTGTGTGTGCGTGCGTGTGTGTGTGTGTGTGTGTGTGTGCGTGTGTGTGTGTGTGTGTGTTTGTGTGTGTGTGTGCGTGCGTGTGTGTGTGTGTGTGTGTGTGTGCGTGTGTGTGTGTGTGTGTGTTTGTGTGTGTGTGTGCGTGCGTGTGTGTGTGTGTGTGTGTGTGTGCGTGTGTGTGTGTGTGTGTGTTTGTGTGTGTGTGTGCGTGCGTGTGTGTGTGTGTGTGTGTGTGTGCGTGTGTGTGTGTGTGTGTGTTTGTGTGTGTGTGTGCGTGCGTGTGTGTGTGTGTGTGTGTGTGTGCGTGTGTGTGTGTGTGTGTGTTTGTGTGTGTGTGTGCGTGCGTGTGTGTGTGTGTGTGTGTGTGTGCGTGTGTGTGTGTGTGTGTGTTTGTGTGTGTGTGTGCGTGCGTGTGTGTGTGTGTGTGTGTGTGTGCGTGTGTGTGTGTGTGTGTGTTTGTGTGTGTGTGTGCGTGCGTGTGTGTGTGTGTGTGTGTGTGTGCGTGTGTGTGTGTGTGTGTGTTTGTGTGTGTGTGTGCGTGCGTGTGTGTGTGTGTGTGTGTGTGTGCGTGTGTGTGTGTGTGTGTGTTTGTGTGTGTGTGTGCGTGCGTGTGTGTGTGTGTGTGTGTGTGTGCGTGTGTGTGTGTGTGTGTGTTTGTGTGTGTGTGTGCGTGCGTGTGTGTGTGTGTGTGTGTGTGTGCGTGTGTGTGTGTGTGTGTGTTTGTGTGTGTGTGTGCGTGCGTGTGTGTGTGTGTGTGTGTGTGTGCGTGTGTGTGTGTGTGTGTGTTTGTGTGTGTGTGTGCGTGCGTGTGTGTGTGTGTGTGTGTGTGTGCGTGTGTGTGTGTGTGTGTGTTTGTGTGTGTGTGTGCGTGCGTGTGTGTGTGTGTGTGTGTGTGTGCGTGTGTGTGTGTGTGTGTGTTTGTGTGTGTGTGTGCGTGCGTGTGTGTGTGTGTGTGTGTGTGTGCGTGTGTGTGTGTGTGTGTGTTTGTGTGTGTGTGTGCGTGCGTGTGTGTGTGTGTGTGTGTGTGTGCGTGTGTGTGTGTGTGTGTGTTTGTGTGTGTGTGTGCGTGCGTGTGTGTGTGTGTGTGTGTGTGTGCGTGTGTGTGTGTGTGTGTGTTTGTGTGTGTGTGTGCGTGCGTGTGTGTGTGTGTGTGTGTGTGTGCGTGTGTGTGTGTGTGTGTGTTTGTGTGTGTGTGTGCGTGCGTGTGTGTGTGTGTGTGTGTGTGTGCGTGTGTGTGTGTGTGTGTGTTTGTGTGTGTGTGTGCGTGCGTGTGTGTGTGTGTGTGTGTGTGTGCGTGTGTGTGTGTGTGTGTGTTTGTGTGTGTGTGTGCGTGCGTGTGTGTGTGTGTGTGTGTGTGTGCGTGTGTGTGTGTGTGTGTGTTTGTGTGTGTGTGTGCGTGCGTGTGTGTGTGTGTGTGTGTGTGTGCGTGTGTGTGTGTGTGTGTGTTTGTGTGTGTGTGTGCGTGCGTGTGTGTGTGTGTGTGTGTGTGTGCGTGTGTGTGTGTGTGTGTGTTTGTGTGTGTGTGTGCGTGCGTGTGTGTGTGTGTGTGTGTGTGTGCGTGTGTGTGTGTGTGTGTGTTTGTGTGTGTGTGTGCGTGCGTGTGTGTGTGTGTGTGTGTGTGTGCGTGTGTGTGTGTGTGTGTGTTTGTGTGTGTGTGTGCGTGCGTGTGTGTGTGTGTGTGTGTGTGTGCGTGTGTGTGTGTGTGTGTGTTTGTGTGTGTGTGTGCGTGCGTGTGTGTGTGTGTGTGTGTGTGTGCGTGTGTGTGTGTGTGTGTGTTTGTGTGTGTGTGTGCGTGCGTGTGTGTGTGTGTGTGTGTGTGTGCGTGTGTGTGTGTGTGTGTGTTTGTGTGTGTGTGTGCGTGCGTGTGTGTGTGTGTGTGTGTGTGTGCGTGTGTGTGTGTGTGTGTGTTTGTGTGTGTGTGTGCGTGCGTGTGTGTGTGTGTGTGTGTGTGTGCGTGTGTGTGTGTGTGTGTGTTTGTGTGTGTGTGTGCGTGCGTGTGTGTGTGTGTGTGTGTGTGTGCGTGTGTGTGTGTGTGTGTGTTTGTGTGTGTGTGTGCGTGCGTGTGTGTGTGTGTGTGTGTGTGTGCGTGTGTGTGTGTGTGTGTGTTTGTGTGTGTGTGTGCGTGCGTGTGTGTGTGTGTGTGTGTGTGTGCGTGTGTGTGTGTGTGTGTGTTTGTGTGTGTGTGTGCGTGCGTGTGTGTGTGTGTGTGTGTGTGTGCGTGTGTGTGTGTGTGTGTGTTTGTGTGTGTGTGTGCGTGCGTGTGTGTGTGTGTGTGTGTGTGTGCGTGTGTGTGTGTGTGTGTGTTTGTGTGTGTGTGTGCGTGCGTGTGTGTGTGTGTGTGTGTGTGTGCGTGTGTGTGTGTGTGTGTGTTTGTGTGTGTGTGTGCGTGCGTGTGTGTGTGTGTGTGTGTGTGTGCGTGTGTGTGTGTGTGTGTGTTTGTGTGTGTGTGTGCGTGCGTGTGTGTGTGTGTGTGTGTGTGTGCGTGTGTGTGTGTGTGTGTGTTTGTGTGTGTGTGTGCGTGCGTGTGTGTGTGTGTGTGTGTGTGTGCGTGTGTGTGTGTGTGTGTGTTTGTGTGTGTGTGTGCGTGCGTGTGTGTGTGTGTGTGTGTGTGTGCGTGTGTGTGTGTGTGTGTGTTTGTGTGTGTGTGTGCGTGCGTGTGTGTGTGTGTGTGTGTGTGTGCGTGTGTGTGTGTGTGTGTGTTTGTGTGTGTGTGTGCGTGCGTGTGTGTGTGTGTGTGTGTGTGTGCGTGTGTTTGGTGCCATGATTCGATTACTAGCTGTTTTCTGAAGGGATTTGTGTTGCTCATATAGGCAGGCGTATTGTGGAGTTCATTTCGCCTTATAAAGTGCAGAAGTATTGAGTCGTCTGATATGAATATTACTTTTATGGATCAAATAAATCACAGACTGTTGTTTTTGTATCATTTATAACTATCGGTGTAGACGGGAGGCTTCATATTTCAGCTCATGCATCCATGGCTGTGGCTTTGTGCTCAGCATTATGGTATATATAAATATAAATATAAATATATATATATATACAGTGGGTACGGATATATATATATATATATATATATATACATTTAAAAAATATAGTTG
>NW_015557283.1:437985-440410 GCF_001515605.1 Sinocyclocheilus anshuiensis | reverse complement strand
GATTTTAGCAAATGGCTGCAATATAACAAAGAGTGAAAAATTTAAGGGGGTCTGAATACTTTCCGTACCCACTATATATATATATATATATATATATATATATATAAATTTAATTAATCTTTATTTTTTTATTATTAGATTTTTTTGTTGTTAATCTCGGCTACATCTAACAATTTTTTTTGTCACATAATAAATCAGAAACAAATCATTTTACATTTTTTCAAATAATTTTTATTTAATAATTTTTAAAAATATTTTTGTGTTTACATTTCTTATACATATATTAAGTGTTTAATTGTTCTTGTCTTTAATAAATAAATAAGCATAAATAAATATACAATAATTGCTTTGGATTTAGTTTGTACCATGTATATATGATCAATTCTGTCAGTTAAGTTTTTTCAAATAAAAAAGTATATGTATTTTTAGTATTTAACTTTTTATATTTTAAGCGTTTATGTATGTTTAGATGTTTTTTTATGTTTGAATCTTTAATAAATAGATGAGTAAATAAATATAATACATATTTAGTATTATGTGCAAATAATAAAATCTGTCAATAATTTTTGTCCCCAATAATTTAAAGTTTTAAAAATATTTATGTATTTACAGTTTTTTATATTAGGGTTCAATAATTTGTCTTATTTATCTTTTATAAGTAAATAAATATAAATATAATAAATTACATTTTGTTTACATCTGTACTCTGTATATGCAAAAAAAATTGTCAAAGTTTTTGTAATATATATTTTAAGTGTCTATACTTGTTTGTTTATATCTTAAATAGATAAATATAATAAATACCTTGGATTTAGTCTGTACCATGTGTATATGATTAAAAATCTCTCTCTCGCTCTCACACACACACACACACACTCACTCACTCACTCACACACAATAAGACTAATAATTAAACATTAAATTGTTTAATATTGATGCATGTTTCTATATTATTAAAAAAAAAATACATTTAATCATTAATACAGAAAATACAAAATGTCAATTTTTATTGATTTAATTACTAGCTTTTTTGGGTACTTTTTAGTATTCATTATGTTTATAATCAACTTTTTTGGCTATATCTACCATCTTGGAAGTATTTTTTTTTCAGGGGGTACGTTGCAGTGCATTCTGAGGTTTACTGCCAAATATGCAAGTGATACTGCCTTCAAATGTGGCCCGATAGCGTAATTCCTTTTGGCGTAGCTTTAGCTCTTTTAGCGTGCTATCATGCGTTCAGGAGTGTATGTCTGGTGGCAGAGGAATAGATTCACTCTCTCATGGGCATCCAGCCGGTTTATTACAGTGTGACCAGTGAACAATGGCTGTATACGTGCCATTTATCTGTTTGTGTCCTTCAGCGATGTCCAGCTCACCGCTCAACTGCAGCACGTCACACAGATGCCCACTCCATTATCAGAGCACCACCCATGTTCTGTCACCTCCTAATTAAAGGCTGTCTAAATTGAGCCCCAGGCACGCGGCGGCCTGTAGTTTGTCCTCGTAAGCTAAATAAAGTCAATGCTGGGATGAATCGATACACAAGCACTGCAGGCACTTTCCACCAATAGAGAGCTTGAACCTTTAAAATGCCACTTTATTTTCTTTTTCAACAAGAGGAGGCGTTGAACTTTCAGAAAATGTTGTTGAAATGAAATAATGAAAACAAATGTAATAACTTCAATAAAATTATTAATTATTTAAAAAATGTTTAAATATTATTTATTATTTATTTAAAAAAATGTTTAATTTAAAACCAATTAATATAAAATGTCAGTATGGGTATCAAGACTTTTAATAACTTGTATTTCACATAAATTAAATAAAAAATGTTTGTTTGACCATTTAGCGTGATGAATGCAAGGAAAATGTACATGAAAATAATATTAATAAATAAAAAATAATAAATCTTTAAGAAAATAAAATTTTTAATAGTATTGCATTAACTTTATAAATATGTAAATATTTTTATCAATATTTAAATACATACATTTATTATAAATATTTAAATATGATCAATTATTTACAGAATTACATTTTGTTTAAATCTAATAACAATCAATATAAAATGCCAGAGTGAGTATCAGGAATTCTGATAAATGTATAGTTCTCATAAATTAAATCAAAAACATTTGTTTGATTGTCTCCTGCAATCATTTGGTTAAAAGGTTGAAATCTTGACAAATGCAAAAACATAGGACAATTTGCATGAAAATAACATTAACAAATAAAACTAATTTAATAAAAACAACACAACTTAAAATAATGTTGTTATTCATATTATATTAATTATAAATATTTAAATATTGTTAGTTATTTTAAAACATGCATTTTGTTTAAACCTAATAACCGTGAATACAAAATACAATTTTATATTGACTTAGTGTAGATTAAAATCTTTCTAGTTGCTTGGTTTGTTGTTTAT
>NW_015557283.1:423470-437924 GCF_001515605.1 Sinocyclocheilus anshuiensis | reverse complement strand
TTTGTTTTACCATTTTTTCTTGCCATAACTTCAATAAAAGGTTTAGATTGACAAATGCAATTTCTGCAAAGATTTGAATAAAGTCATTCAAAGGCTCCAAATTATGTCTCAATTGCATTTAATAGTTCCTGCTCCTGCGCTTTTTTTGCTTTAAAACGTCAAGAGACATCAATTTGTACCCTGTTTGTGTGAAGAGCCGGCAATAATCTATGCGTCATGATATTTTAGGGCTGATTCATGAGAGGTGTATTAGGACGACATTGAAAGAGAGAGTCCAAACAGTTTCGCTTGACATGCTTTGCGTAGATTATAAGATGATGAAATGATCTGAGTGTGTGTGCTGCTTGTTGTTTATGTGTGTGTGTTGTTGTTGTTCATGCGTGTGCGTCGGCGCAGGCAACAGCGTGTGAGCTGGCGGGGAGTTCCGGTCTGTGTGGAATGAGGAGGCGAGCGTGTGGCTGTATGTGATGCACTCATATCCGCCCAAAAGAAGGAAAGGAAATGCAGAAAAACACATAATGAGAGAAAATAGAAATAACAGTCCATTAAAATGGCCACTGAATATGTAAAAATACTTTAAAAAACTCGACTTTTACAGTCAGGATGATGCAGTACAGTTGCTAATGTGGTCTAAAAAGTGGCACCAGGCACCAAATGGATGGTGTCGTCCCGGTCTCGTTTGTGTCAGATGATGGAATATGACAACCTCTGAATTGTACATGGCAGTTAAATTAATCCTAGCACTCCTTTAGAGCCTAGATACATGAATTAGCAATTACCTCAAAATGTGTGTCCCTATGTTTGGTGCCAATAAATTTATTCACCTCAACTAGGTTCGCAATGAACACCGTTATTCGCTTAGCTGAAAACGTTAGCTCTACCTAAACAACAAGATCACAGTGTCTTGTTTTGATAACTCAGATGGTGGCATGATTGTAATTTGCACAAGTTAATATCGTTAACTTAAGTGTCTAGTGAACTCTGTTACCCATGAGGACACCGCAAAGGTTTGTGGTGCTTTTTCAGACTCCAAATAAGGAAGTATCCCATGTATGTTTCATGTTGTTCGGCAGCTTTCATGTGGCTCCTTGACTGTTTCTTCCCATGCAACCATCTGAGGCTGGCTTTGATGTCCGTTGATATGTTGTGAGAAGCTCCATGCGGGACATGAGAAGCTTCAAGCCGGAAAGTTCTAACATCTCAGGGAAGCAGCATGGTGGCTTCCTAAACATTTCTGTGGGTGAGGTGAAAATTTGGGGATCGTTGCGCGCAGCTGGAAAAAGTAAAATTAGCCAGAAAAACTAGCCAGTTTCTTATGGAAATGTGCATTCTGGAGCTCAAATTGTTATTATGGTTGGGAAAAGTGTGAATTTTGGAGTGTCCCAAGACCGCTATTAAAATAAATTATGATTAGCACTGGTGTCCCGCAGGGTTCTGTCCTCTGTCCTATTGTGTTTCACTTAAAATTATATTATAGTGGCTTCTAAAAGTGAAGCACGACTAGTGATGTTTTATTTATCTTTGTTCTGAAGCAAAATACTCCTCAAATATGTGTTCACTAAAAACTTCCAGCATAACGGCAATTATAAGGAGGGCTATTGATTTTCCTCCACTCTCTTCGGCTTGTTTTTCTTTATTTTGCCTTTGGATTCCAGCTCAGTGCGGTCGGCTCTTGCACAACCCGTTGTGAGGTTTCCTCCTGCTTCTTGGATGCTGTTCAAGCTGGAAAATAGTAACATGAGTGAAATTAGATTACAGCGACAGAGATGATGCTCATTTAAAAGGCATGAAAGTAGGTATATATCAATGGATTGCTTTGTCCTAAAAGGGATTGCAGCTTTTAAAGATATGAACCTCCGTTGTTGAGAAGGGTGCAGCTGGCATAAACACACACGCTTGTCGCACACACATGGTTTCATGCTTATATAGTCAGTGCCTTTTTCCAGATTTAAAGGCCTAAGTATGTCTTCTTTTTTGAGAGATTAGTATTGAACCATTTGGCTCGTTTTTTTTTGTGCACTATGCAGTTTGCAGTTAAATGCAATGAAAGCATGAAGCATGTTAGCACAGTTGCAGTAACCAATGTGTGAACAATGAATTTGTTATTTTTATATATAGAGCTTTTTATTGTTTCATTTTTTTATTTAATTTTATTTTATGCCTCTGGCTAATATTGGAGGATTGAACGCATTTAACTTTTTCAGTCTTCTCTTTCCTACTATCAGAATTGCAGTTAGGAGCTTCATTCGGGTTTCTAGATGATAAATATCAAAGACGGCTGACATTTGCCCTCTTAAATTCAGTTAGCAATGAGCAACAGTACAGATAAGCCTGGCAGATGAATATTAATCTCTTTTCAGTGAATGTGATCAGAATCACTTTGCTTTTAAAGTCATCAGAACGTAGAGACACGTTTTCTGGATTACAGCAAATTATCAGAGCTGGATTACAAAGCAAATGTGAAATTGAAAAGTGCTAAATCCGACTATTATAAAAGGGTACAAACCTTTGGTTAGTCCATGTATTCCTGGCACGTTGGTCTGTGGTGCTTGTGTGGGAAATATGGGTTCAATTTAAGCCTGCTTCTTGTTTTGTTTCTGTGCCCCGTGGCTCTTTCCTGTAGTGTACTTTCACTAGTGGCAAAAGTTCAGAAATCCTTTGTCTTCTCAACAGACAAGTCAAGGTACATGGAAGTCAAGTGTGTCATGGAAATAGCTAAAGTGCTTCATGCATATTTCATCTAGGCCGGTGTCTGAGATGGAGTTTGTGAGTATACGTGTGTGTGTGTGTGTGTGTGTGTAAGGGTTTTGTCCGGCTCCAGTATAGATTTCTGTCATGGTCTCCTTTGCGGATACTGTTTCTCTATAGACAGGCAAAGATTCACTGCAGCTCAGCTGACATGAGGGTCTTTAATGCTTACAGATGCATCCAGTTACCCACGCAAATTGATGCTAGTTCAAAAAGAGGCACATTTTTGACCCTGGACCACAAAACCAGCCATAAGGGTCAATTTTTTGAAACTGAGATGTATACACCATCTCAAAGCTGAATAAATAAGCTTTCCATTGATGTATGGTTTGTTATGATAGGACAATATGTGGCCGAGATACAACTATTTGAAAATCTGGAATCTGAGAAAATCGCCTTTAAAGTTGTCCAAATGAAGTTCTTAGCAATGCATATTACTAATCAAAAATTAAGTTTTTATATATTTACAGTAGGAAATTTACAAAATATCTTTATGGAACATGATCTTTACTTAATGTCCTAATGATTTTTGGCATAAAAGAAAAATCAATAATTTTGACCCATACAATGTATTTTTGGCTATTGCTACAAATATACCCCAGCGACTTAAGACTGCTTTTGTGCTCCAGGGTCACATTTGTGGTTGTTAATGTCATTGTATGTCATTGTGATAATTTAGGTAATAACTTGCTCTAAAACTCCTTTCCTTTTTGGTTGACGTCAGGAATCAAGTTTTCAACCCTTCCCTGTAACCATCTGGCTCTATTCTGTTATGTTAACACCATTTTTCAAAATCGAATCAATTCCCGATGGATAAAATCATGTCTGCCCTACATTTTCTCTGTTAAATGTCTAGTTTAGTTCAGAAACCCATTTGCCAAGTTGAAGGGGCTTCAAATACTACAGTATCTTGAAAAGTTAGTACACAATCTTTTTGGGCTCATTAAAATTGTTTTGGAGATGCAAGGGTGTCGTTTTCCACACATTGCTAGTCCCCCATGTATCTGTCCTAAAACACAACCCTTTTCGGCTTCTTGTACCCCAACAAGACAATTCCCAGCTTATGTTTGTTGAGGTACAGCCCAGGATCCATTGTTTACACAATGTTCAATTGTACCGTGGAGTCATTAATCAGTTTGGGGCCCGGCTGCCTCTGAGTTATTTTTATTTCCCAGCAGGCCTCTAGAGTTCTTTCAGGGCAACCCTGCTTTTTATTTTAGACGCCCCTTCGGCACTACTGCCAACTTTACCGCCAGCCTTGTCTATATATACGTTCACCTCTTCTTGGAGGCTTTGAAGTCCCCATTCATGCTTCTTAAGCACCCTTCAACTTCAGAGTCCAACGGCAGACAGGAAGTCATGTGGCCCCTTCTCTGCGGGTCACAGAGAATGCCAGGATTATTCCCATGATGGACAGTTAAAAGAGCAATTGCCAAGTTGGCGACGAGGGTAGAGTGATAAGCAGCCCTTCGGCATGGACTTTTTTCTGTAGTTGCCATGGAGAGCGCCAACTCAACCCGACCTTTGACCGGGCACTTGACTGAAACCAGACTGTAAGTCTGAACATGTGGGTGGAGTTTCAGCAGACTCCCATAAACACTATTAGAACCATCATTCTAGTCTGAACTCTCCTATATGAAGGTGCTTTAAATTATAGAACATGCTACCCAGAATAGCAAGAGAGAAAAAAAAAGCCCTTCCACTCCACGTCCCCATGTTTTTTTCTACTTCCACCCCATCAGCTCAGTGTCAAACCGAGTTCTCCACAGTTACGGGGCTAAAAGTGAGTTTTCCCAGTCCCTCTATTTTTAGCCTTCACCTCGGGTGGAGATGAAACAGGAGCTGAAGGAATAGGAGGAATTTGGGTTTTTCAAGAAGCCATCATTTCATTTTTTTTCTCTCCCATAATCTGCCAATACATGCCTATTGTTTTCATTTTAGCCACTGCTAAAACGGCCAATTCCTTCAACCAGGGAATTCCCAGAGTATGGCGACTGCTTTTTCCTTATGGCATGCACAGTCCAGCTGGAGCCTCTACCTTTTTTGCTAAGCTGTTGTGAATTCCCATGGTGTCCTGGGGTCACATCAGGCTAGACAGTTCTGTCAGGGGTCATATCCTGTGTAGTTGAAAACTAAACGCCGGTGTGGCATTCTTCAATGTGCAGGGTTGTGCATTCTACCTATAAGTCTCCTCTCCTTGTAGCTGTTCATAAACAGCCATGTTTTGTATGTATTAATTTTGTTTTTATCAATCAATGTTGTCTCGATTCCTGGGGAGATCCTATCCGCCACTCCTGTCTGTGCTGAATGTGAAGTGAGCCACTTGACTTGCAAATGGATGCAAACGTGAGTGGCGTATCGCGCTTGGGTAACTGAAGAAGGATCATTGATGCCTCCCATAGGCAAAGATTTATTGGTGGCTCCCGGCTCTCCAGCGGACAAGTCAGCCTTACCCCTTTCGTTCTGTGAGAGTGTAACCTGCAAACTCCCACCTCAGGATTTAATGGAACTTCCGGGAGACTTGCCATTCATGGTACAGCTTTCAACACAGTGGTCGTTTAGTTAAAACAAGCTTGCTGTCAAGGAACATCCTAATACATTCGACCACACAGCTCATGCAGGCTAATCTCCGCCACCGCATTACCACCTTCTCGAACCTACAGTAAAATCCCAAGCAAGGCGCCTTAGATTACCTTTTAGGCCCAGGGAGCTGATGATGAAATAACTGTGTTAAGCTAGCGTGAAACTTCCAAACCAAGACTCCCCACCTCGGCAACAAGCTCTAGCCTAAATGGACCCCTACAGCTCGAACCGTCTGTTTGACATTGATACTTCTCAGTACATAATTGATATTCACCTGTCTCCTCTTAGATGAGGGTTAGATTAAGGTTAAAACCGGAGGGTTTCAAAATGCCGTCCTTAGGTTTATAGGCAGAAGGTTGAAATGGCAAATCAGCTGAGATTGTCACCGTAATGAATTCGTCCCTAGCCGTAAAACCTCTACCCATACATTAACCTGCTCTTTAAAGGTTAGTGCACGCCCTCGTTCCAAGGGTACGGAGCCACCGCTAAGTGCGCCATGCACATAATGTTGTCATTGCTGTTGCGTGCTCCAACTAGCCTGATTATGTCCATCATATTGTGTTTATGAAAAGATATTTCTCTCACAGTGGTGGCTGATTAGCTAACTAATTGTTAGCAGCGTAAAGGGAGGCCAGGCTCAGACGTTGGCATGCGGAGAGTTGCGCATAACAGTTCCACTCCCACACTCTCATTAAAATACCATTCGGAGACGGGTTATTTATTTTAGCTGTGGAATGCTGGGAAGGGGGCTGCCTAGCACAGGGAGGAGAGGTAGTTTATGTTGTCCGAGTGGACAGCTGACTGCGGTTATTCCATGTTGACACGGAATGTTTGATTTCGTTTTCGCAAAGCCACTTCTGCAATAATAATTATCCCCGCTGCAAGCTAATGAGAGCGATGAGTAAACAAAAACATCATGCATTGTCATTTCTGGAGGATGCTGATCTCTGAGGGGCTTTCTTTTCTAACGCAAGTCTTTCTTAGCACTGTCTTTTTTCTGTTATTAGCGGAAGCTAGTATGTGAATTACATAATGACTTTTAGGGTGGTTGACTTTTCTAGCACAGTTTAGCCAAGTTTTCTTGCACAATTTAGCACAGTCTTTTTTAGCTAAATTTTGTGCAGTTTTCTAGCTTAGTTCAGGGTTTTATCACAGTTTTCTGCAACAGATTAGCATAGTTTTTTTGCCAGTTATCTGAAAGATTTAAATGTAGCTTGTTTGTACTACATTTGTAACTTCATAATAGTGATAATGATGGTACTTGTCACGTTTTTGTTAGTGTAAATGAAAGCTTTTTGAGCTTTGTACTGTTGCTGCCTCCTCAGGAAAATATGACTTCTGTTAGCTAGCTTTTATTTTGCAACAAAAGACACAGTTGTAATTACTGAAATTGTTTTTTAAAAAAAATCTTATTTGTCTGTGTGTAGGAATATGTAGTTTTTAGACTGACATTTTGTTTAGATTTTCTTGCCGAGGGTTTGCAGAAGATTCAGTTCTTGGATGTTTTCCCTTTTTTTTTTGGACAGAAAATAGGTTTCGTGAAACAGGCACCTTTTTGTCCGTTTCTTTCAACAACCCATCAGGCCTCTTTTGTGTGGCCGCATGCCTTCTGTTTGTTTATGTGTGCTTATAATATATTGTGTCTTTGTGACTGCCTTTCAATCGTGTGTGAGACTGAGAGCCCCCACTTAACGATTGAAGATTGTTTTCTCTAGCCGAGTGGTGGCTGAGTGAGAAATCTGGAGGGAAAGCGAGGGATGAGGAATGAAAGGGAGAGCGAGTGGCAGAATGTCAGAAAGTCAGGGCAGATGGACAAAAGGCCCAGTGTTATCGGCCCCAGCAGATCGGCCCCCAGAATGCCACAGCTGGTTCACATTTCCATGGGGAGCAATGGTGACTGGCCGCACTCCTTCTTATTGACCCCATACTTTTCTCTCACACACATACTAAATCTGGCCCTTAGCACACACTCGCTGAGCTACGCTACACCACAGACCTTGACTGTATTCAGAATGGAATACTAGCTTGCTCCTTACTACAAAGTATGCAGTATTGCATACTAGTTTTTTCCTTACTGAAAATTGTTTTTAAAACTGCATGTTTAAAATTGAATACTAGCTTACTTATTTCTAAAAATTGTGCAGTATATATTATACACTGCATACTAGATTTTAAAAATTCCACGCTCTGAATGGAATACTAGCTTACTCCTTACAAAATTATTTTTGCAGTATATACTGTATACTGCACATTAGTATTTAAAATTGTCTGTAACAGAACATATGCAGTCAGTGTTCTGGTATGCTACATTGTTTTCAGCAAGTGGGATCTAGAAATCATCTTTTACATAAAAACCCAAAATATTTCTAGAGGTTTCTTCTGCAGTATGCATACTATAGTATACATGCACAGTATGCTTTTCTGAAAAGTGCTTTTTCCTCAGTAATTCTGTGTTCTAGTAGCTTCATGACCAAAACAAAGTTAAATTGAGCCTCAAATAGAACTTAATTTTAGAGATCTAACAGAATGCTGTGACGGTTTATTGGACAAAATTAAAGAAACGTTGAGTTTATTGGCTGTGCATTATGTGAATGTTGTTTTCACCAGTGTTTTTGTTGGGGCACATTCTTTCTTCTAAATCGACTTGCACATATAGAAAACTACCCTTAATATGGCCCGTTAGGTGGTACCTCTGTTTTCCAAGTGTATTTGTTCTAGTCTATCATCTTTACGTGACTCCAGACGAATCTGTTTTCATCTAGATCCACCATGTAGTCCCTGCATGTGTGTAAACAACCCCCCGCCCGTGTGCTTACGGGGAATAGCTTGCTCTAGTAAACAGGGCTCCCTGCGTAGTTTCTCTCATGTGTGTTCCATACATGAGCTTATTTAATCCCACTCTGTAATCCCTACTGCCTGTCTGTTTGGCCCCTTGGGCCTTGTTACCATTCACATTCAAGCTCCTGCTCGCACAAGGCTGCACAATTCTTACCGCCCCCACTTGATCTGGGAGGGAGAAAGAATGTTTTCCATGCAAGACTCGTGTGTGTGTGTGTGTGTGTGTGTGTGTGTGTGTGTGTCTCCATTTGTGCATCTGTGTTGACTTTCATGACATTCAAGTGCCAGCCACCCGGTCATGTTTTTTTAATATAAACGTTTTTTTTATTTTTTATTTTGTGCAGCCATTTGAAACAGTAAGCCCGAGCTGTTGCATGCTGAAGACGCTCTTTATTTCTTTGTGTCTGTCACTGTTCCTGTTAATAATAACCATATATAGTAGTACTAGTATAAATGGACATTGTTTTGAAAAGACAAACACATGTTTATCCATCGATCGAGAGCGTGTGACTTTGGCTCGAGAAGACTGCATTCCGCACTAATGGCTGGCTTATGTGTGTGTGTGTGTGTATATATATATATATATATATATATATATATTGTCCAGTGGCGATTTTGCATAGCCGACCCAAATTCGATCCAGCTTGGGCCATTTTTGTCTTGAATATGAAAGATTTTTGTCAAAATTTTTCACGTCTTATAAGCATAAACCTAACTTAATTTTAGATTTACTATTTTTAAACAACTATTTTTGCTGTGTTTTTTTTTACAAGTGTTGTTGTTGTTATAAAACATCAGACCTTTGTTAGATTTGGTCTGCTGAGCCTGTCTGGAACCCACATTTTCACCATGGGAATATGTTCAATGTTGCTAGGCTTGGGAGAAAGCATCTCCCCTAGCAGGGTATGCTGTGGAAAGTTCTCCTTGGACTCAATATTTCATATCAATATGAAATTCAACAATGCAGAGGTTTGCCAAGAAAATACATTTTGGAAAAGGCTTCTGCTTCTATTTTAGACAGAACTGGACAGCAGTAACAATACCCGGCTTGATAATCTGCATAAACATGAGCGTTTCAGAGTGAAACACAATCGCACATTCTCTCGTTCTTTCCAAACACGCAGGCAGGCAGCTCTTCCCTTGAGATGGCAGATCTGAGCAAGCCATATGGAGCAGGCTGCATCTTGCTGAGCACGTCTGACGACAGCCGAACAGCTTGGGCTGTACTGGAATGACAGCCTTCAGTTCTTTTACCAGGTTTTCCAAAACCTGCTTTTTTTGCTCTCTCCCACCCTCTTCATTTTTTACGGTACATTTTCCCCCTCTTCATAACCAAACAGATGGAATGATGGACTAGCATCACATATTTAGCAAGCAAACACACTTATCCACTGACAGCTCCATCCTGGCTTAACAATCTGCCTCATTCAAGCACCTCCCTAAATGATGCCACATAACCACCCTTAGCTGTTGTCCCAGAGTGCACTTGAGGACCTAGAGTGCATGTATCAGGTGCACAAAGATTTGCCCGCCTCGTGTTCCCTCAGAGGAATAGATGATTGCAATAGCAATAACACAAGAGTGTACCCCTCGAACACAACATTTCCCTTTTGAGGGAGCCATTGCTTTGAGTCAAAATAATAACTAAGGCAACGTAAAGTTGTGTTGTTCTTTTTAATTTCATTCCCTCCTAGCACAGTTGGAGGTTCATCACTTGATGTGTTCAGCTCTTCTTCGGCACCTCCTCCTACCCGTTTCTCTGTAATCAGCAGACGCGCCACACCAGGTGGCTGGACCGGAGAGACCAGGAGAAAAGAGCGTCACAGCTTCTTAATTTAAAGTATTCAAATTCCTTGCGAGTGATTTTGATTAAGTCGGCCCACACATTCCTGTTCACGCTCAGCGGGTATTAACTTGACTTGGGCTGTGAGAAGGAGAAGGGGGGCTTCCTAGCCTGTAATGAACAGAACAGCTCTCTGCTTCCTTGTACACACAAAGAAACTCTAGCCCAAAGTATCGATATTCAGTTTGAAAATAAAGTAGCTGTATCTAAGATAAGAATTAGAGTCTATTTGTCTGCATCTGATTATAGATCTCATGAGAGCTTTGAGTGTTCCTTGGCTAATAGTAGGATCTCTAACAAGTCCTATAGTATTGGATTAGCTTTCCCACAATTTCAGGTTTTCGGTCAGCGCTGCCAATTGTTACAGTAATGAAAAATTGATTGTTGTATAATCAGCCTGGCTTGCTTGCGGGAAAACGTTCCTCTGTCAATTCCATCTGCCCAGTCAACCAATCACCGAGATCGATTCATCGGATTGACCCGATTGTGTTCTCTCACTCTCTGTACTTCCCTGAGCAGGGAAAGATTTACTCGATTCATTTTCCCTCCCTTATTTAGGCCCGTTGTTCCATGAATGCGAGTCAATTGAGCGTTGTTGATGGAGGGGTTCTGCGAAAGGACAGAGAGAGGCTTCCGGTGTAGTGCTGTCATCCTCTTACCTGTTCGTTCCACCAACGTTTGTCATTTCTTTGACCGCTCGGACCCTCTGGACGAGCTGGAGGCCGCGGGGTGGCTGATGCACCACAGCTAAGTCGAACTTTAGTGAGAGGTACTGTCTCGCAGCTCTGAGGGCCTGTCAGATCTCTTTAGAGATAAAGAAACGAAGGTGCCTCTTGTTCTCACGCTGACTACACCTCACACCATGCAGCGCTGACTTAATGCCTGATACAGTGTTGAAAAGGGCCAGTTGCCTGACACGAATGAAGTGCCCACAGGGTCGTTCATGGCACGCAATGCTGGCATCTTTTAATGCTGCTGTTCGTATTGTGTGCAAATGTAGGAGTTGAATGAATTTTTTTTGATTGTCTTGCAATATTATTCCCAGCAAGTGTGGTTCCTAACAGGGAGCATAAGAATGTTGCGTGGTTAAAAAAGAGCTTTAACCAGCTGCTTGACCTCTCACCTTTGATCCCTCCTGCAGGTCTTCAGTTGTCCAAAGATGTAATAAGAACTTTTTTGGGTGGCCAGGAAAGGATTTGTTGGGCATTGGTCGAGGTGCTTCTGATTCAACACAGCATCAGCACTGAGACTCAGGGAACACTGCATGTCCTTCATGAGGTCGAACTCCAACAATAGCCTAGTGTTTCGATGCCTGTTTATGAGTGGTACTTTCATATGTGGACAGCGTAGTCTCTGTTTCCTCAGTGGCTCGTTCAGGGACACATCAGAATATCTAGCTGCCCAAGTTGAGGCTAACAATCCCTCTACCCCATTCCTATCTCTTACCCCAGTGAGTATGTGGGGTCACCTCACCTCTGACCCCTCCTCCCATTCTACAATCCCTCCCTTGTGCAGCCCAGTCAGCAGGATTAGTGACATGGGAAAGCCGGACTGTGGTAGAGCTCCCGGGACTCTATTTGCCTTTCCTCCTTGCAGCTTTCATAATGGCCGTAAAAAGTGGCCAGTTGTTACTCTCGAGCTGGGATGGAGGGAGGTGACAGACAGGAGACACAAACCCAAACCTGGCCATCTGTTTTCTGTCTTCAACACGTCTCTCTCTCGTTCTCTCGATTCAGCAGGCCGAGGGGAGAGAAACGCATCTACTCAGCCCAGTCATGAACCCAGGGACACTTACCTCACTCGCACACATTCACGTCTGCCTCAGTGCGCTTTCACCCGAGGCTCCAGTCGCAGTCAGAATGTGATTATACACTCCTGCACCCACTCACCACAGTGCTGTCATGTAATTACAGTGGTAAGGAGTCAATGTGCTTGAGCAAAATGGTTTTATTATGGTGAGTAAAGGGGCGAAAAAAATCTAAATTCCCCCATTTTGTTCCCACAGCCACCATTAGCATGCCACTCTTCGCAAATTCGGTGCAGACCCTGTCGAGTGGAGCATGTATAAACAAGGTGACGAATTGACCCCTGGGTTGTTAATTAGCACAATTAATTTATTTCACTTAATGGTACTAGGGGGGCGCTGGCATCCTTGAGGAAAGAGCTCTTAATCTGAACAGCTCCACTTGTGTAGTTCAGGTGCCGTTTGTGCAAACACAAACCCAGAACTGCCTCTCAGCACAGAGGAGGGTATGCTAGTCTGTTGCATTTACATTCAACAAAACTACCTGTGTTGTTCCGTTTAGCAACCAAACACCAGGATGCATTGTAACCCACCATCAGTAAAAGACAGGAGCTTGCATTCATGTTGGAATTCACCACAAGAACAGGATGTTGTTTGCAGCGTAGAGCACTAACATCCTGCCTGCAGCAGTGTGGTTACACCTAGCCTAAATGGATGCGCAGTGCTGGAATGCTAATGAAGCCCATCCACCCCGCCTCAGGCTGCGCCACCTATAACAGTGAGTGGCAGCGTAATTGTCCATCTTTGAAAGGAACCATCCCATCCTCCGGAGCAGCTGCCGAATCATAGGTTGCCAGCTTCTCAAATAACGATTTATTTACCTTGATTTGAATGATTCCATACTGCAATCCTGTAGCAACTATGCAGAGCTTCTATTTACCCAGCTAAGAAAAGTATTCCAACTTCCAAGAGGGCACCTGTGCTTAATGTAATTTTATTCCTCACTGGGGTCTGGAATATAAATGCGCGCCTATGTTTCCGCCGCTAGGGTGGCCCTTGAAAAGCTCTTAGTTGGGTCTTAAAGGGCAGGAATTGCATGTAGATGGCTTGGCGAGAATCCAGAACGTAACGTCATTCTTCTTTCAAGGACTAATGCAGATCGCAGCCAGGCCGGATATGATTAAATTGGCTTTTCTGAAAGATACAGTTGAGCATGTCAAAGACTCAATGACCTGTCTTTTAGACAATGTGTCCTACACTGAAAATATCCTACTGCTTAACATGGCCTGCCTTTCCATTCTAGTGCACAATCAGGAAACTTGAGGGCGATGCTGATAGGCTAACCAACACTTTTGCAAACATTAAAAACTTAAGACTGAAACGGCTTCACGAGTGCTGTGTTGACATTCCTGCAGCTCAACTAGCAGAGCATGGCATTAGCAATGCCAAGGTCATGGGTTCGATTCCCAGGGAATTCAAATTTATACCTTGAATGCAATGTAATGGAAATGTTGACATATTTCCAGTTGAAACACTCCAGTGGAATACACTAAAAATTTACCGTATTAGTTCATCACAACCATTAAACATGATTTGTTATTGCTATTGCTAGTCGGTTGCAGGTAATAGTGGAGAGTGGAGACTTTCTCATTATAGAGAGTATTTTATTGGACAGAAATGTACTCGAACTGTCAGTCTTAAATGTGAATATCTTCTAAAGGTTTATTTTATCCCTGTGTAGGAGTATGTTTACAACACGTATAGATATTAGCCTCAAAGCTAACAGATATGAACTAAAAGCCACAAAGCTTTATGGGAGTGCCATGTTTGACTGCATTGCAGTATGTCTGTTCCTCTCACAGAATTGAAAGGACTCTTGGATTTATCTCCCTGAAAGCGCAAAGGTCAAATGTGCCACCTGGTTTTCTCAGAATGACATATCAGCGTGAAGCAGCACTCGCTTTGTTCCGACGCGTGCACACATTCACTCCCTCTGTTCTGGTTGTACTCAAGACTCAGAATTATGTAACAGCTGTTTGGAGAGGATATAGGAGAAAGACATTTTCTTGGCAAAAGCCCCCTGCCTGGTTCTCTTGCCTCTCACTTCCCTGCCACTGTTTTGCACCTTAAGTGGAGACAGAGCGACTTCTGCGTGTGTTATTTTTCATCGAACATTTCATCTCGGCTCCACTGCACATCTGCAGCGCATGGAAAAGCCGTAGATCATCTTGCTGCCATTGTAAACAAACACAAAGGCAGGAAGCTTTGGTCACAGAAGACGTCGGTGTCTTCTCTCTGTGTCTCTGTGGATTGCAGCCATGACGGCAATGGCAGGTGTGTGCCTTGAAATGAGAGGCAATCACCTGATAATGCTGTGATTGTTATGCATCTGTGTGGAGCATTAGAGGGAGAGGATAGAACTGGTGAAAAATATTTACATAATGCTCCCACAAATGCATGCAAATACACATGATTGCTCAACATTGGCAGTGTACGGCAAGGCTTTAGGATGAATCTCACTAAATCTGTCAAGAACATGTCCTGTTTATTCTTGTCACAAGTCAGATTTCACCCTAACATCAAAAGTCATAAATAAGAAATTGTAGATTACAGATAAAATGAAGTCTATCTATCTATCTATCTATCTATCTATCTATCTATATATCTATCTTCACTGTAAAAAACTTGCCCAGAATTT
>NW_015557283.1:420518-423019 GCF_001515605.1 Sinocyclocheilus anshuiensis | reverse complement strand
ATGCGCATTAAATATTGCATGCGATTTATCGTGCAGCCCTAATTTTAAGTTATATTTATATTATTAATGATAATTATTATCATAGCTACCTACCTACCTACCTACCTACCTATCTATCTATCTATCTATCTATCTATCGTATTTCTTGCTCTGTATTTAATATGCTGTAATATTAATGTTGTGGTATTTTTATCATTGCATTTTAAGTAGGGCTGCACGATAAATCGCATGCGATATTTAACTCGCATCTTGTCAGTAAAGCCGGTTCTGTAATCAATAGTAAATCTCCATCACCTGCTTTCAGATGGAGCAGTATTTACTACACAGAGCCGTAGTTCACTGACAAGCTACGCAAAAAAATTACAGACGATATAATTGTGCGATTATGAAATCGTTAGCGATAATGACGGCTGTTTGCGTAGCTTCTCAGTGAACTACGGCTCTGTGTAGTAAATGCTGCCCCATCTGAAAGCATGTGAAAATATCACATTAATAACATGTTTTTACTCCAAACTCACTTCATAACGTCAGTTGAGTGTTGAAATAAATCCTTCTGTGAGATGATGTGGCTTCTTTTACACAGAATAAGGCACGCGACATATTTCATAGTATTCTAAGCAGTGATAAAGTCTATGTCGATTAGCATTGCATTATTATATACTTTATTATAATGAAAATTATAATAAGACTAACTCAGATAGATAAACCATATATTGTCATAGTCGTGTGTTTATTAGTTACGTTGAATCAATGAAAGCAGTTATATCTTCTGTTTATTCAGCTACTGCTATTGGGATTTAATGGGTTTCTTCTGCGGGGCGTTTTTGGAGTTTCAGTGCGAGAGCGCCCTCTGGCCGATTTACTACTGATCACAGAACCGTGCTTCACTGACAAGATGCGCATGACAATCGTAGCTTTTGCCTAATCGCGATTACGATTTCATTTCGATTTATCATGCAGCCCTAGCAGAAACCACACAATTAACTTTATTTATAATGAAGTGCCAGACTGCGTCAGTAAAAACTTGGTCCTTTGTTCACTTCATTTAACTGCGGATTTGTTTACAAACAAGGCACAATTCAAAGCAGGATTTTCTGAAAGATTTTCAGGATTTTCAAAGATTGAAATTAAAAGACGATGCTGTGCCGACTATATTGGAAATGACAGTAATGTCGCAACACAAATGTGAGTAACTGTTTTCGTTATCCGATTACTATTGCTTTGTCTGTTATTACAGATAGTTTGATATGTACTGACTACTGAGTATGCTTTTTTAACCTAAAACACAGCAGCGCCCATCTGTGAAGGATGTAGGTTGTCAAACATACACAACTGTTAGCCAGTCGTAGCAGTGGGCATTTACTTTCGAGTCTACAATCCACACCGCCTATTCAAACAGAGCGTTCTGATGAGGGGGCTCAAAACAGGACAGAAAATAGCTTATTACTGCTAAATTATGATGTTTTTTTTATGTAAAATCATGATAACAGAGAACAGTGCAAAATAAAAAACAAAGGCAGTTCATGAACCCTTTAAAGACCTTTTTTTCGAAAATAAACTACAAATGTCATTAGTGACCTAATCCAAATATCACAACATAAACAGCATCAAACTACTTTTCGTTACTTTTATAAGACCGTAGATGATTAGATGTTTTCTACAGCATTTTACAGCAGTGCTGGGAGAGTGTCATTTGCTCATGGGATAGTTACTGTACTTCAGCAGTCGTGAGACAAGATCAGACATAAGGCGCTCGGAAAGCTGTTCGGAAGGAAACATTACCTACGTGAAGCTGAATGGAGTGCATGTCTGTGTGAAGCATGCTAGAAAACGTTGCCATACTGTGTCCCTATTAATGCATGACAAAATTGCTTTGTTTGCTGTGTTGTCAAGACATCTGCAAATATTTCTGTCAGGACCACTATCGTCAAAGATGATTGACAATTAGCATACAGTTTGGATTGGCGGTATAGTTCTATTCTGGGCAAGAACTCCCTATGCCTCCATGCAGCCTAGCATGAATGAGAGCAGGGAAAGCTGCAATAACCCCCCAGGGTAAACAGAACAGAACTAACATAAATGTATTGCAGATATTGTTAAAGTTCAATCATTTTATGTACACATTTTAGAATTAGTCTGATTCAAAGGAGAGTCAGAAGGCTGAATCCCGACTGACAGAGGAGGAGTTGGGGATGGAGGAGGGTAATTAGCTATTGAGCAATGCGAAAACTGCTGATAATACTGAGGGACCTTATATATGAATGCTTAGATAGGTGTCGTATTCCCATAGGTAGATGGGGATCAGCTGAAGGTCAGCTGATGAGAGCTTGACTAACGTGACCTGCCAGAACTAACGCTATGCTTGATTTCTGTCAGGACCACTATCGTCAAAGATGATTGACAATTAGCATACAGTTTGGATTGGCGGTATGGTTCTGTTCTGGGCAAGAACTCCCTGCGCCTCCATGCAGCCTAGCATGGATGAGAGCAGGGAGAGCAGC
>NW_015557283.1:402818-419835 GCF_001515605.1 Sinocyclocheilus anshuiensis | reverse complement strand
GAGTTGCGCAAAACCACGTTCATATTCGTGCGATTTTTTGCACAGCTCGTTTCTCAGCAGATTTACCGCTGATTACAGAACCGGCTTTCTGACAAGATGCGCATTAAATATTGCATGCGATTTATCGTGTTTTAAGTTATTTAAGTTATATTTATATTATTAATGATAATTATTATCATAGTTACTACTACTACTACTAATAATAATAATAATAATTATTATTATTATTATTATTATTACATTTATTATTTAACTTTATTATTATTATTATTATTATAATTTGAAAAAAATACTTGTATGTTTTTTTTTGTGACATTTACTCTCTACTAGTGATACTTTAGGGCAGAAAGCAAGGAAAGTAAGTGGTAAAGTATCATTAAATGCTTCCTTTGAGGTAGGAAGTTCCATCAGATCAGTATTGTTTTTGTGTCACAATTAATGCACGTCACCAGTGCTGCAACTTTCCAGGTGCTTGTTATTGGATTTCACAGTGTTTTTCGTATACTTGTTTTAAACAATACAAACTTGGCTTTACTACTGACTTTAAATGTCAGCTATATTGTCAGAACTGAAGTGGAAATGGTGGTTGAATTGTGAAAGCACCTCTGGCTGAATTTGCCGTAGGGACGGACACTTGGCCTCTCTCTGTGCACTATTCAAAATGGCAGCTTGGACAGCAAAGAAAGACAAACATGAACTCAAGCCACCTGGACTACACAGTCAAATCTGGCGCTGACATGAAAGCCAGATGTGTGTGTGCTCGAGCTCTCGCACTTTACGGCTGCGGACAGACACATAAGTGTGTGTGACCGCAGGAGGAGTGTGTGTCCTTGATAATTGGACTGAATCAAGAGCCATTCACAAGGGCCTCTGTTGCCTGTAGCATACGTAGGGAACTGCGCCATTACAAGGGGCTCTTTAAGGGATATTACATTCGCTCGTAAATAGAAATGGCCACGGCATTGTTTTATGAGACCCCTCTGAGGTCTTTTGTCTTGAATCTGGTTTTAAACCATCACGTTTTTAGCACGCGTATAATCAGACGGCCCATTTTACTAGCGAAAAATCAGGACCCTGTGTTCTTTTCCACTTGTTTTTGGAGGTGGTATTGTGCATAATGACATGCTACTCACTTCACAGCGTGCATCACTTTAGCTATAATGTAGACGTGTAATTAGCATTCGTTAGCTTCGAATGCATGTGAAGCTGATAAATCTTCCTTTGTAGCATTCGTTAGCTTCAGAGATTGCAGATTGTGATGTTAGCAGCCCTGTTAGCATGCCATCATCTACAGTATTGAGAGTCAAAGGTGACTAAAGGGGTTAAGAGAGTGTTGCAGACACGTTGTAGCGCGGTGTCTTTGCGATCACACCCGATTGCGCAGTTATCAGCGGTTTGATCTCAATATTGAGGAACGCTCCCTGGGGCGCTTAATTGGGAGTTTTAATTGGACGTACGCCATGGTTTCTTCCCTCACACAGACTCACTGGGGACTCCGAACTGGCTTCCTCCTCTGATTATCCAGCATTAAAAATCACACACACACTGTTGTCCTCCCAGTTGTTATGCATCTGCATCTGTTTCTTTTCTAAGCATCTGCACGGTAGTTCCGTCGTCGGCATGAGCTGCTACCAGATTTTTGCATTCTTGCATCAATCTTTGCAAAAACCAGGATGAACTACTTAACGTACATGCACATAAACTCACAGCACTAGCTGTCTTTCTGTCTTTGTTTCTCGGCACTGCGGATTTCATAATCATGCAAGTGCATTAAATGCAGCATGTGCCTTCCACAGCCACAGTTTGAACTTGGTCGTTGTTTACGACTCTTCTTTAGCGCTCATTTAGAAGATGATGTTTTGATATTTCTGTTCACACGCTAGAACGCAGTTGCGTCTTTGACGTGCTTGCCTCATTTTAACATGCCTATTATTCCTGCGACCGCAGGGCATGCATCTTTTCGTGTACCCCAGTTTGAAATGCCAGATCTTTCAACCTTTCACTCTCTTTTCTGTCTGTTGTCATATCTCTCCGTTTTAGTGCCGGATCCGACATGTTAGCATTAATAATGCATGAAAATGTGCAGGATTAGGAAGCCAGCCAGTCATGAGCGCAGCCCTGATTACATCTGACTGCTGGTGCTCTCCATTAAAAAGAAAACACACACTCATATGGCATATCGCCATTGGCTGGAGGTAGCAAGAAAGATAGGAGATAGAACTGAAGATAAAAGACCTGGGCACACATAAATGCACGTCTCAAGAGCCGCACGACTGACTGTCAGTGGTTGCAATGCTGGTATCCGCAGGCACTGTGTATCCTTGACTCATAATGGCTTGTTTAAAAAAGCCTAGACTATTTGCATGCTTTGGAGTTTGGAGGTGTGGGGTTTCACACCAAAACTGTTTAGTATGTACTGAGTGTGGCACGATTTTGCATCAGTATCCAATGCATGCAACACATTGTTAGGAATGGCATGCCAAACCATAATGGCATGACACAAAAGTTTGTTACCAGTGGTTGAGCGTTTTTGCAGAATCGCTGTGCATGTAGTGTCGCTCCCCAACAAGTCCATAACATTCGCCTCTCCGTACAGCTCAATTATTCATACACACAGGTCCTTGTGCATATTGTATGACGGTGTGGTTGAAATGCGCCTGTTTTCCCAGCCTTTGAGGGCTAGCCAAGGTGGGGAACGTGAATTGAGAGCATTCGATTCGAGAAACACCTATATTCTGGCGTCAGTAGGTTTCATAATCTTTTGCACCAAATTTTGCACCATTGCTAACAAATGCTGCATTCGTGAAATTGAATCGCTTCACACCAAGCATGACACAAATTGTCTGCCTTTGATGAATGCAACATGGTTGCATTTGTTATTAAGGTTGTTTGGGGGGATCCATTGTTTCGTTTTAGCTCATTGTTGCAATGAAACTTCAGACCTTCACGTTCCAGACATGGTAAACAGGAACTGCATTTGGAATCTGATTTGGACAGCCAGCGTAGAGGAGCATCGTAAATCAGGGTGGACATATTCCTCCTGTTTGTCTGAGCATGCCGCGCCTGCCTTGGTCCTATGCTTGTGGCACTCCAGAGATGAATCCCTCGACTGACGTTTTCAATTGTTTATGTGGGGCAGAATTTCAAGTGTCACCATGCAGGTTGACAGGAAACCCCAAGCTGACAAGCCAGCTGTCTTTAGGTCCTCACTCGCGCATTATGACTTCCAGGCTCTCTGGAAATGTAACACTCCACACTAGAGGAGCACAAATAGCGGTGCAGACTGACACTGTGTGTGTGGATGTGATGACTGTGTTATTGTGTTGATCTAAGCAGAAGGACACAATAGACTTATTATGAAAGTCTGAAGAGTCTCACGTGCCCTCTGGGGAGGAGAACAATAGTGGACTGTTGCAGTGCGTTATGTCGGCACCCACAATCATAAATCTTGGCTTCTTGGTGACATTTGACTGTTTAGTTTTCAGTGTTGCTGAAGGGTTACAAAGTGTTTGAGACTTCTCTTTAATTTTTTTAAATCCCATTACATTATTATTGTTATAAATATTATAAATAATACCATAATTACAAATTATTATAATAATATTTGATATAGTATTATAATAATAGTATTTTAAGCAATATTATACAAATATTGTCAGCATTTATTTTTATTGGGAATACATGATATGTCCAAACTATATTGGTTTTTGGCCATTCATTGGACAATTTATATATTTATTTAAAAAAAATTATATTAATCCATTTATCTGTAAGTATTGTATATTTAATTATAAATGTTCATTTCCTTCTTTCACATTTTAAATGACCTTTGCTATAATCTAGCACTCACTTAAAATGAATCCATAAAAAAATATTTATTTTTTTATACTACATTTTGTAATGTGATGCCTAAATTCTATTTCTAATTTATTTATACATTTATCAGTTCATTTTGTCTTTATAATATTTTATACAGTATTAAAAAAATATTGTAATACTTATTTTTATTAAAAAAGCCCCGTGTGTCTGTGACCATATAATTTTTATTTTATTTTATTTTATTTTATTATCCATATTGGGCGATATTGGATATTTAATTATACATGCTCATTTATCGTTTTTTTTTTACATTTAAATTATGTTTGCCATCAAGTTAACCTTTTAAAAAAATATATATATTTGTAATTATTTTATTTAAAATTAATTTACTCATAGCATTTAGTGATTTTGTTTTTTTATATTCTAATTTATTTAGACAAAATATTATAGACTTTTAATATCAGCCATTTGAAGGCCCGTTTAGTAGTTGCTTGACTTCCACTGTTGGTCCTCCACCAGATCCCCAGGGCACAAATTTAAAAAGTGCCAGCTTATACTGTGTCTTGTTTGAACACCCTTATTGAGTCACACAGGCCTGGAGGTTCATCTACAGATGCCACAGTCACTCTTTACAGAGTCTCATCGCTTCATGTCAACATCTCTTTCATTCTCAACGTGAGCAAGTGCTTCCGAAAGCAACTACACGTGTTTGCGCGTCTCTCTCTTTGCGCCATCTTGCCATCTGATGTTCTTGCCATCTTTAATTAAATGGTGTACAAGCACGTTCGCCGGGTTTCCGCCCCGTATGTGTGAGAAACACAGCAACCCGCGAGTCGACTCCCGAGGCAGGGAGCGGTGACGGGGGGATTAATCGCAATTTGGCTAAAACAAAGAGACGCCGTCTGAAATATTGATGAGTGTCTTGGTAATTACAAGATGGGCAGATAAGTAAATAACGACGAGATCCAGCGATAAAGACTGACTAATTATGAGTTGTGTAAAACTGTAATTGGGAGTCTGAGGGAATGTGAACAGGCTCAAACTGAGCGTTCTGGTAAAGTGTGTGAATGAACTTGATGGTTGACTGGTGAAACAATGTTAACATACTCATGTTTATCTCACCTGTCAGTGAGTACCATTACTTATAAGGATTCTCCTGTTTTCTCTCCTCCAGAGTGCCAAACGTCCAGTGTGCCGACCCTTCGTCTCCAGCCTGTGGGGCCACGGCTCTCCAGACAGGTCAGAGGTCATCTACGACATGACGCCAGCCAGCCACCTGCCCATCCTGCTCTCCCTGAGCGCCCTGCTGCTGTCTCCGCTGCTCACCGGCTCCTTGGCCTTATGTAAGACCAAACTAAGATGAAACTTGAGTTTAAGAGTCAAGTTTAAGTCTCAAGTGTGTCAAAAGTCTAGAATAGACACAGTTGTTTTTTTCTAGAATTAAGAGTAAGTGGCATGCAAATGTTAAGACTTCAAGATTCAGTGGTTAAGGGTGGCCATTTTGGGTCAGCATCTACGTATTCCCTTTACAGGCCAAATATTGGCTGATTCAGTGGTTGAGGGCGCTCATTTTGGTTTGACATTGACATATTTCCTTTACAGGCCAAATATTGGCTGATTCAATGGTTGAGGGCACTCATTTTGGTTCGACATTGACATATTCCCTTTACAGGCCAAATATTGGCTGATTCAATGGTTGAGGGCAGTTATTTTGGTTTGACATCGACGTATTACCATTGTAGACCCAATATTGTCTGATTCAGTGGTGGAGAGCAGCCATTTTGGGTCGTCATCGAAGTATTACCATTGCAGACCCAGTATTGGCTGATTCAGTGGATGAAGGTGGCCGTTTTGTGTCAATATTGACGTATTACCATTGCAGGCCCAATAATGGCCAAATCAGTGGTTGAGGGTGGCCAATTTCGATCGACATCGACATATTACTTTTGCAGGCCCAATATTGGCTGATTCAATGGTTACGGCCATTTTGTGTCAATATTTACGTATTTCAATTGCAGACCCAATATTGGCTGATTCAGTGGTTGAAGGGTCAATATCATTGTCCTGGATTCTCGTAACTATTACGTAACTATTAAACAGTAGGACTATTCTTATGAGCAGTTGTGAGAAGTTCTGTCATGGCAGAGCGGCAGGTTTAATATTTGAAAGAAACCTTTTGTTTGAGACAAATCTTGAGACTAAGACTAAACTTAAGCTTTTCTTAACATTGGCGATGGTTCTTGATGGTCAACTAGTTGATTAACCTTCTTTCCAGTCGATAAAGAAATTTGACTTTTTGCATTGGTATACTTGTGTAAACTTTCAGAACTTTTGTTTGCGACAGTTTTTAAAATTAAGAACTCAAGCTTTACTGACCTGCAAGTTAATTAGGAAATTCAATAATACTTTTTTTTTTTTTGTATTAGTTTTGATACTTTTAGTGACGTCAGTTTTAATTAACTGTAATTTAATTAGTTTTATCTATTCAATGGTTTACATGATTAAATCCTCTCAGAAAACGTGTATTCTTTAGGTCAAATGAACCCAAAACTAAGCTAATTAGGCTATACAGGACTTGTTTAAACTGATTAGTCAGCTAGTCATCCAGCCAAACCGACTATTAGATTTTGAAAGTCTGTGGTTTTGCACATTCAGACTTAAGGCTTCATAATCATCTAAAACAAAACTCTGTGTGGGTTTAAGGATCTCCCCGTACACGCAGAGACATGAAGTGCGAGATCACTGTTTATCGGATTATTTCGTCTCTTATTTCCGCGTGTATATCTCTTCATCAGGCCGTCCGCTGTACTCTCACAGGCTCTGATCGCTAATTACTGTCTCGTCAGGTTGTCGTACAGCACAGCCGGCTGAACGGGGGACATTTTGTTGTTATTCTTTTGTCATTTTCAGTGTTGGAGAAAGTAGTTTTTACTTTTAAGTAGAAAGTAGTATTACTTTTAGTTGAAAGTAATTTTGGAAGGTTTGCTGCAAAGCGAAAGATGATATGCTACTATTTTGGAGAAAAAAACGTTAGCATTTAGATGTTAAAAGTTAGCAGTTAGCGACAGTTACATGTAAAATTATAAATAAAAATAACTGAATCAATCAAATGAACAGTTATAACTGTTCGCTGTTAAACCTAATGCTTTGTATGAGAGTTTGGAAACTGTCAAGCGACTCGTTTTGGAAAGGAGTTAGCACTTAGCTGCTAAAAGTTAGCAGTTAGCGACAGCTGCACTTAAAGTTATAAAGAAGCTTTTTTGACTGACTGATTAAATGATCTTTTAGCTGTCTAATATTAGATCTAATGCTTCATATGAGAATTAAGGAACAGTCAAGCTAGTCGTTTGGGAAAGCAGTTAGCGCTTAGATGGTAAAAGTTAGCACTAGCACTTAGTGACAGTTGCACTTAAAGTTACAAATAAAAAGAACATTTTTAACTGATTAAAACTACAAAATCAGATTTTCTAATGAAATTTTAGGATGGTATAATAATTGCATCAGCTAGCATTGTGCTACAGCTATGTTGCAATGCAACATGACATTAAAACTGCATGTTTTCATGCTACACTGCTACTAATTTGACAATGTTGCTTGTTTCTAGTTAAGCAAGTATCATCCCAGAGATAAATCAATTATCACATTTGTTTTTCTTCTTATTCTTCTTATTATATTATTTTCTGAATAGCTCGTTTTGCTCAGAAAGGCATCCAATTGTGGATGTAAATTGTGTTGCAATCTGTGTCGTATTGACTTTAAGTGGTTTTTGTTCTTAAGAACACCTGTTTAAATGCGCCGTTTGGCCCACACACGCCGTCCAGGTGGATTTGTGATCGTGGTGTCGTACAGCTGCGCCGCACACAGGCTTTTACTTACACACACACACACACAAAGCGAGTGGATGTCACCTCTGCGAGAGGTTGCCAACTGCATGATGTCATCCTCACCGCCTCCCTCTTGCTCGCTCATGCACTCATAAATCAACATGAGGAGGAGACGTTTTTAATCAAAAAGAAAAAAGGGCTGTGAATAAAGCTGGCCTGTGGTAGTAGAGCTGGAGGCTTGTGTGTGTGTGTGTGTGTGTGTGTGTGTGTGTGTGTGTGTGTGTGTGTGTGTGTGTGTGTGCACGTGCATGTGCGTGAATGCAAATGTTATGTTGTATATACATTTTTTGTAAAAAAACTCAATAAATAAATACAATTGTAAAAACTAAACATATTCATATATGTCCTTATGTATAATATTTATAGATGTATGTAAATGTTGCATTTATTTATAATTCATTTGTTTTATAATTTTATTACTTACAATAAAATATTAAATGAAAATAAAATATATTTCTTGATGTATTTGTATGTAAATGTTCATTTTATTATTAGTTTTATAATTGCTTTATTATGCAGAATATTGTTTTATTATATAGAATATAATATACAATAAAAATATAAAAGTAATTAAATACATAAATACTTTTTTATGACTATAAAGACAAATGCATGTAATTGTGTAGTGACCAAAAAAATCTAAATTATTTGTATTTGTTTTTATAGCTAAAATTAAAGCTCTTGTAATTTAGCTTCAAAATAACATTTTATAACAATAAGCTTTTATATATATTAACAAGCTTTTTGACCAGAAATGTTTTCTGTGATCATGCAAAAAATGGTCCAGTGTGTCCAAACTTTTGACTGGTATTGTATGTATTAGCATTATTTCAACCACGCACTCTTTAATTCATATCCTTCAATTTGGAATGAGGCGTCAGATGAGGGTCTGCTTTCCCACAATCCTCCACACGAGCTCTAAAAACAGTTCATTTAGCCTGGGTGTGCCTCTGTCTGACCACAAAACACCCAATCTGAACCTCTCGAACCCCCCTGAAAAACCTCCAGACACCCTGTCCAGCGCCGCGCTGACCGGACCAAAATCGTGTCGAAACTGTACACCGCAATCTGCACAATACTGTGGTCCCATGTAGCGCCATAAAAATCACTTTGTGTTTCTGCAGCCTCAGAGTATTATTGCTCAATAACACAGGCCTGTGTTATTCTTCCATTTCTAGTGTTTATGTTCGGACTGTGGCCGTCGCTATATTAGGAATCGCGCCAAAGGTCCGTTTGTTGTCGTTCCTCAGACCGGCGCTCATTATGTCGCGATTTTTCGGGAAGCGGCGTGCCGTAGCGTTTAGCAATCTCTTTAAGTATCTGTGTGCTGTCCTCGCCCTTGCCATCTCCTCTCCGCTTTGATTGACTCGGGCAGAAAGTGACGCGAGCAATTTCAATCATTTATTTTCCCTTTGAAGCTTCCAAGTGAGAGATTTCAGGCCCCTGAGGAAAAGAAACCCACCTTAGTCTTGTCTCTTTAAAGTTATCAGCTAAAAGGCTCGAATGTCCCTCATTACCTGCTTCGTACAGTGCTGCGTTTAACCTCCCTGACGCAGCTCGATTGCTTAAGTAAAGTTCTGATGCTTATGGCTCGGGGCGGCATCCGTCTGCAGACCACGCCGAGGCTTTTTCAGGTTGCTTGTTAAAGGGCTAGTTTACCGAAAATAAGAAATCCCTTCACCCTAATGGCGTTCTATCGTTGAGCACCAAAAGAGAAGTTTCGATAAATGTTCACGCTGCTCCTTTCCAAGAATTGTGACTAGGGCATGTCAGTGACAAAAAAATCAGCAGAAAGCTTGCCTGAATGACTCGTGCGAAGTCTTTGCATGCAAAATATGTTGACATTTATTTATTAGCTTTATTAAAGCAATTATCGTTGTAATTAAATTTGTTGGTGCTCCAAGTTTTTTGCATGTCAGGTTTGAATATGCAAAAGTATAAATTATATTTCATGTTTATGAAAGAAAAGACTTCAGTTTCTTCCTGTTTCTCACACAAATCTACCGTATGACTTAAGAAGACTTGGAATGTAGAGCACAAATATTTTTTTCTTTTGTAGAGCACAAAAAGATATGTTTTGGCAAATGTTCATGCTACTACTTTCCAATAATTGTGACTAGGGCATGTCAAGCTCAAGAAACAACAAAAAGCACCTGAAAACTTGTCTGTATTGACTTGGTGCAGATTTCCACTATTTCTCGTGTTAAGATTAAATATACAAAAGTACAAATATTTCAGATTTACGAAAGAAAAGACTTACATTTCTTCCTATTTCTCACGCAGATGTGAGAAGTAAGCTCAAGAAACAGCAAAAAAGCACCATACAAGTAGTCCATGTGATTTATGTGATTAATTCTTTATTTAAGTCTTTGTGTGCAAACTTTAGTCAAATTTGTGAGGTTATTTGCCTTATTAAAGGAAATAACATTGTAATTAAAAACGTTGTTGCTCCAGAATAGACGCTAAATGTGAAGATTTTGTGCCATTTCTCGCATCACGCATCGTAAAAGTTGTCCCTATGACTTGTGAGATGTATTTCAAGTCTTTACTTGGAAAATAAGGCAAAACTTATTGTTTTTCTTTATTAATGCAAATAATATCTTAATTAAATATGTGCCACTCCAGATTGGACGTTTGTAGTGCAGAATTCCGCTGTTTCTCACATGTCAAGTTTAAATATGTGGAAGTACAAATGAGATTTCAGATTTACTACATAAAGGACCTTAATCGTTTACCTGTTTTTCACTCAAATCTATCGTACGACTTTGGGAGACTTGTAATATGTGACCCTGGACCACAAAACCAGTCATAAGGGTCAATTTTTCGAAATTGAGATTTATACATCATCTGAAAGATGAATAAATAATCTTTCCATTGATGTGTGGTTTGTTAGGATAGGACAATATTTGGTTGAGATACAACTATTTGAAAATCTGGAATCTGAGGGTGCAAAAAAATCTAAATATTGAGAAAATCATCTTTAAAGTTGTCCAAATTAAGTTCTTAGCAATGCATATTACTAATCAAAAATTAAGTTTTGATATATTTACGGTAGGAAATTTACAAAATATCTTCATGGAACATGATCTTTACTTAATATCCTAATGATTTTTGGCATAAAAGAAAAATCAATAATTTTGACCCATACAATGTATTGTTGGCTATTGCTACAAATATACCCCAGCGACTTAAGACTGCTTTTGTGCTCCAGGGTCACATATGATGCACAAGTTGTATGGACTAGCGTTATGGTACTTTTTTGGAGCTTGACAGCCCCTGATCACTATAGGCTTTCATTGTATGGAAAAGAGCAGCTTGAACATTCGTCAAAATATCTACAGATGAAAGTAAGTCAGACATGTTTGGAAATAACAGTATTTCCATCTCTTTAAAGTCCTGCAGTAGTTCATTTGACCAGCAGATGGCGCGTCGGTGGATCGCGTCACCTCCACCTGCTGTATCTATAGACACACAAACACACACTTTCCTGGGCAGCCCAGATTAATCATGAAGCAGATTATTAGCAGGCTCGGATTTACTGAATGTCAAAAATGATTATTGCATGTCACCTTCGTGATCCCACATCGCTGGCTGAGACCGTTACTCGAGTCCCATCAGCCCTTGCATCGATAGATTAAAAAGGCACTTTCCTTTTTAACTCCACGATCAATTTGTGAGCAAATCCGGAGACTGTATGAGTAGGAATACATAGTTTACAGATACCCAAGTGGCCTGTGATTGCATGATTGCATTACATGTGCTAAAGGGAATATTTGATGATTTTGTTTATTTGATCTAGTGACGCTTGTTTTAGTTTGTTTATTGTTCTCATTTGCATAATTGATGTCACGGCTACAATTAAAAGCGGTCAGCCGTTGAATTCAAGCCTGACTGACATAATGGTGTTGTTTGTGTTGTCTTTTTCTCAGCTAGCGACGTGTTTCATCCATAGTGAGATGTTTATTCACCATTATTTGGGCTTTTGGGGATTATAGTATTTGGGGATTTTTTCGTACAGCTTTATCTAATCTTTGTTAAATGACTCTAAACACTCATTTGAGATTCCCACGGCCTGCGCCGTCCACTCCGAGGACTTTAACCCTCGAGCGATCGCAGGTGTCCGTTTTTACGAGGCCTGTCAACAAGTACCAATCGCCCGAGGACGCTGCAAATCACATTAGATTGTTGCAATTTCCTCCTCATCTCAGTGGCCCGGCCGTTGCAAAATTGGCCTTATTGTTAAACTTAATTTCCTAAAGCTCTCGGTAGACTTTGACTTGCTCACCCCGCACCTGCTAAAGATTTCCTTATCCAGAAACAAGCGGCTCATTGGGGTCAGCTTGGAGTATCATAATCAGTGGTAATTGTAGTAATATGACAGGAGGATTGTGGGAAGAAGACAAATCAAGTGTCTTCCTGTTTTTGATAGTTTGTGTGTGATAGTTAGAGTATCTTTATGAGCTTTTACGTTCATTTAAGTCCTTATGATTCTCTTAAAATGTGAACAGATGCACAGACATTTGAATTCTGATGAGCTGATAATAATGCATTTTATTATTGTTTAAACCTAGAATCATTTTTTATTTATATTTCTACTTTTTTCAGGAAAAATCTGAGAACTAATTGTTACTATTTGCTCTCCACTTAATCTCATTGCTGTCTATGAGAAATAGTTCAGATGTTAAAGAGATTTCAGTTGTTTTAATTTTTTTATTAATGTTGTTTAATTCTGAGCCAATAATATTAATATTTTATTATTAAGCAAACATTTTATTATATCTATATTTTTTTTTAATTATAAATCTATAAATTATAAATAAAATAGATGAGATATAATTTTTTCCCCCAAATAAAATTTTGATAAGCCAGTATTAATAATAATTATTATTATATATTTTTTATTTCTATTTTTTTTTTTTTTAATGTCTCCATCTCAATGTTGGCTAGAATAAATAATTGAGATTTTAGTTGTTGTTTTTTTGTTTTTATTCTGATAAGCTGAAAATAATAATTATTATTTATTATTTTTTAAGTTATTTATTTTCCCAAAGATGATCAAATGTAATTAATGTTAATTATATTAAGAGATTTAATTTTTCTGATAGTACATTTTTATTTAAAAAAATGTAGAAGAAAAATCTGAGAAAAATGTTGTTGTTATTAATAATAATAATAATAATAATAAAACATATTTTGATTATTGTAACTTTAAGTTTATGTTTTTAGGAAAGAATCTGAGAAGCAAATGTCCTCCTTTGTTCCCCACTTAATCTCTGTGTGTACAAGAAATAGAGATGGTAAAGAGATCTTAACTGAGACTTTTATTATTATTATTATTAAATTTTTTTTTTTTTATTCCTAGTTTCAAGTCTGAGAAGTCATTATATTGCAGACACCGGTGTGTTTTGCCCAAATGCCGTTGTCATGCTCTGCAGTATAAGATCTAAGTGACCCGCTAAGCTCTAATAATGACCTCACAAAAACATCTGCACAAAAACCACATATGACCTTTCCTGCCATCTGTTTAGAAATCTCCCCTGAGTCGATTTCGTTGCTCACAGATGCTCCACAACTGTATTTTTGAGTTATGATTTGCATTACCCCATATAACTAGATATTTATCATTTTTTCTGTCCTTTTATCGTTCCTCCACGCAGCGGTCAATTATCCGGAGAAAGAGAAATGCTCGGCTCGCGTGTTTCCATAGCAATGGCCCGGTCAGAAGTCAGATCTGTTGACTGATTGGCATGTTGGTTTCATGTGGCCAGAGAGAGAGAAAAAGTCCAATTGGGAGGATGAAGCGCGGTCGGCCGAGGCCCACTGAGACCAAACGAGAAGCAGTCGAGCACACGGCCACAAATCTCTGTGTTCAAGCAGCCGAAGCTAAACCTGAGACGCAGTTCTTTTCCTCTGGCCTCTGGCCGACACTCAGGACTTTCTCGTTACAAACGCACATCGGTTAAAGGTATAGTTCACCCAAAAAAAACAATTTCCTGTTAATTTACTCACCCTCAAGGCATCCAAGATGTAGGTGAGTTTTTTTCTCCAGTAGAACAGTAAAGAAGATTTTTAGCTGAAACCGTGCTCTTTAGTGATTCATAAAATGCAAGTCAGTGGCTACCGTCACTTTGAAAGTCAGAAAAGCACATATGAAATTAATCCCAGTGTCTCCTGACAATATATTGAGGTCTTATGAAGTGAAACGATCAGTCTGTGCAAGAAACTGAACATTATTTACAACATTATTACCTGCAATCCAGAGCCTCAGACAAACGGTCCAGAGTGATGTCCGGTATGTAAACAAATCATGATTCTTTTGAATCGGTTCTTTTTAGTGAACTAGATGAACCAGTTCACCAAATCGGACTGAAGTGTCTGAAACAGTTCTCGGCTCGAGCAGCACAGATCTAAAAGTTACTATGGCTGGATCTGGAATCGATTCTGAGCTTAGTTTTTAACAGCAGATGGCACTGCGTGCTTTAGAAATATCCGTATTCTGCTTGCTTCCATTTCCTTACACACGCACCACTTGAACCTGAAATAATTGTTCATAAAGTTCGAAAAGGTTGAAGCGATTTACAAGGGTGTTCACAGTGGGCTGTGTTTACGTTAATCTCACATCATAAAAGCATAAAAGCCGATGTGCGAGTACATTTAACAACTTACATTACTCAGCCAAACGCATAAGCGCTCTTCTTCGTGAGCATTTGAGTGTGCGGTTAAAAACTAGCCTAGAGCGCCATCTGCTGTTAAAAACTAAGCTCAGAATCGATTCAAGAGAGAATCACGATGCATTCTGAAAATCTCAGAATCGATCCACGAAACGCGATGCATCGATTTACTGTCCCAGCCCTACAAGTTACTAAATCAAAACTCACTTTCAGATGCCTGACAGTCACTCCGACTGGAAATGAGCCGAAATTGCGGCATATCTGATCTTGTGATGAATGAACCGATTCAACGCTCGATTCTGAGCTTAGTTTTTAACAGCAGATGGCACTGCGTGCTTTAGAAATATCCGTATTCTGCTTGCTTCCATTTCCTTACACACGCACCACTTGAACCTGAAATAATTGTTCATAAAGTTCGAAAAGGTTGAAGCAAATTACAAGGATGTTCACAGTGGGCTGTGTTTACATTAATCTCACATCATAAAATCATAAAAGCCGATGTGCAAGTACATTTAACCACTTACATTACTGTGTGTACTTACATTACCGAATGCACAAGCGCTCCTTTTCATGAGCATTTGAGTGTGCGTTTAAAAACTAGCCTAGAGCGCCATCTGCTGTTAAGAACTAAGCTCAGAATCGATTCGAGAGAGAATCACGATGCATTCTGAAAATCTCAGAATCGATCCACGAAACGCGATGCATCGATTTACTGTCCCAGCCCTACAAGTTACTAAATCAAAACTCACTTTCAGATGCCTGACAGTCACTCCGACTGGAAATGAGCCGAAATTGCGGCATATCTGATCTTGTGATGAATGAACCGATTCAACGCTCCAGCTCCTCTAACAGTCACTGAATTGAGGAAACAGTTCGACTCGGACTGAAGACCGATGAGCCGCTGATATGCGCATACATGAACCGAACACTTGAATGAAGGGGTCAAATGAACGTTTTTTTGTTTTCTCAGTGTTTATGTAAAAAGGTGAGCTGATGAAGACTAGTTAATTCACTTTATGTGCTTTAGACACGTAAAACAACCACGCTTCACATCATTATTGGGTGCTTTAATAATGTAATTGTGTATGCATTATATGATTGCGTGATTATATAAACAAACTAGTGAACAGAACCAGTTAATTGAATTGAACTGTCTGAAAGAACCAGTTCGTGGAAAATAATTGTTTGCCTGAAGCTCTGGATCAGTTTCTTGCACAGACTGATCGTTTCGCTTCATAAGACCTCAATATATCGTCAGGAGCCACGGGTATTCATTTCGTGTTGTCTGTATATTCTCAAAAAGTCAGTAGCCACTGACTTGCATTTTATGAATCACCAAGGACCACGGTTTCAGCTAAAAATCTTCTTTACTGTTCTGCTGAAGAAAAAAAGTCATCCTGAATGGCCTGAGGGGGAGTAAATTAATAGCAAATGTTCATGTTCTGGGTGATCAATCCCTCCACAAGACCCTCTTTTGTCTTTTTGAGGTTGCTGTAAATATGAAGATGATCGCAAGGACCTTGTTGGCGTATATGATTGTGTTCAAAACCCCGGTCTTGTTATCATAAGAGCAGGTGCTTGACTTGTATGTAGATGCTGGTTTAGAGCGTAAACGTCGCAGATGTTTACCTGAACATGTTGCTCACATTGATTTCTCAAATTACAGCCACTCAGGACATTATCCAGCACCGGGATCCCCCATAATTGGCTCTTTCAGAGCTAAAGTGCGTGTGATACCAAAATGTTCCTCTTTACCCTTTCAGATAAGCCTCAATCAGCAGTTGAAAGGTGACTATTTTAAAACAAGATGGGCGACAAGTGATGCTCTCTCCGCTTTCCTAAATGCTGCTGATGGGCTGCCATTTTTTGCGCCTGCATTTTTCTAATTCTCAGCATAATGGAGCTCTCTCTTTTTTTTAAATATAAGCCCCAAAAGGTTTTTTTCTCCGTTGATTATGGTGTTAGTCATCTAACTGCGTCTGTGACCCCAAGCCTCCTATTATAGGAGTCTCTCCAAATGGAGGCGGCACAAACATTGGAAGCGTTTCGAAAGTCTTGCAGCTGTTAATGCAAGAAAAACATGGGGAGAAAGACAAGTATGTTTTTCCTCTGTTACGATAAATTATTGATAACATATCTGCCATAAAATGAAAATAAATAATATGTGTATATATATATGTAATTTTTATTCATATTTAAAATATACATAAATACAGAAACATAAAATATAATAAATAAATATCTAAAATGTATACCTTTTCTAAGAAAAATATTAAAATGCAATAATAAAAAGAATAAAATGTGGTTGATATTAAAAATCTATACTTTTTTTGTAAAAGTTACCTGCTATTGTATTATTTTATTATAATTTATTATTTTATTTATATATGTTTACATTATAAATATACACACACACACACACACACACACACACACAATAACATTATAATTAATATAATAAGATTAATATAATATTATTTTTTTTAGGAAAAAGTACAGATTTAAGGTGTAAAAAGTTACCTCATGTATTACAATATAAATTTAATTATTTTATTATTCTTATTTTATATTTAATAAAAAATATTATATTATTTATTATTGAATATATAATTTGATTTTTAACCAATAATCGTAATGAAATGT
>NW_015557283.1:393774-402539 GCF_001515605.1 Sinocyclocheilus anshuiensis | reverse complement strand
CAGGGTCACACACACACACACACACATATATATATACACACACACACACACACACAAAAAGTTTTCATTTTAGCTTGTTTTTTGTAATTTCGTTTTGTGCTTTTGGCATTTTTCTTAGTAGTTCACATTCTAATAATATTTGTTCATTTTTAAAATCTATATAGCTTTATTTATTAATTTAATTAAAAAAGTTATTTAGTTTCTAATTGTAGTACGTCAACTTGATTAGCTGATTTAGCTGATTATGCAGTTATTTTAATGTGTGTCTATATATATATATATATATATATATAATATTAATTTTATACCATCCAGAATTTTTATACCAATGCAGCCTGATTGGATAAGCCACTTTCATTGTCATCATATAGTTGGTACACACCTGTAACCGGGCATCAGTTATTGCTATATTATACCATATGCATATAGTCTCCGTTAGTTCAGCACATCTGTGCTTGTTTGTGCCGTCAGGAAGATGAAAAGCATGTTCATTTGGTATGGTTTCTCCTTCATAGTGTTAGTTGTGTAAACACCTGCTCTGGCGAGCAGAAGCGAGTCTCGGCGAGTGGAAAGGTTAATTGCATGAGTGATCTTCTTTGTCTCGTGAAGTAGCATGGCTCGTCAAAGCTTCTCTATTACACTCACGAGCTCTCGTCAGACGCGGCTGTCAGAAAATCCATATACGACTGCGCTGCAGGCCGTCGCGTGTGGCCGCTGACGGTCACGGCTACACCTAGTACGCGAGACGCTTACACCACAGAGGTGAACTATAACCTCAATACATCACTCACGGCTAGTTTTTTGGTCCTTCGTCTTGAAGTACATCTGTCACCCTTCACATTTTAGCCCTTCTCAACTAGGGGTGCACCGAAATGAAAATTCTTGGCCGAAGCCGAACAAAATTAAACACTGGGCCGAAAGCCGAATACCGAACACGGAGTTTTTTTCCCCATGTATTTTGCCAATTTTTTTTTTCCACCATTGCATAAATGAAAAAGCCAAAATGTGCTTTTTACTGTTTTGTCTTGCTTTTCAAAGAAAAAAAATCAATTACAAAACAACAATTTCAAAATATTTAACACTGAACATTTTTAACATTCTAGCAGACACTATACCAACAAAGCACAATTTAACTTAAAATTAATAAGTTAGTAAAATAATAATTTTTGGCCATCAGACCCCCTTCTTGAATCAGGAAGCATGTATTTTTTATTTTTTATTTTTTTTTTACTGTACAATTAAAAGCAGCCTTGCTGAGAAGAGACTTCTTTTAAAACATTAGAAAATATTACAGATCCTAATTTGAACACTATGTGTGAATGTTATAATAAATGTATTAAAACAGAGCTGTTGTAATGATTATTATCATTATTATTGTCTTACTTTTTATTTTATTTTACAGAACAACAGTAAAATTACAATACTAACATTTATGAATGTTGACAAGAGTTCTTTTTCTCAACTTTTATTTTGGCGGAAACCCGCAGGAAGACCTCAATGCTTCTTTTTGTTGACAACAGATTTATAAATGAGTCTCATTACGAATACGTCGTACGTATCGCATTGTCACATGCCTTGTAAAAATTCATAAAAATGTGACTGAGCAACTGACGACTGTATCAGCGCAGATCTTCCTCGGGCTTTGAACCCTGGTTAACAAGCAGATCTGCTGCTAGTTCGTGCAGCGCTGTCAGAATACATGCAATGCATGTATTAGAAAACGTAACGTTCTGCAGTTTATTTACTAATTTCACAATTTCAATCATCATACAGCAACCGGCAACAATCCCCCTTCCTCTTTTCATTGAAGACATGCGATGCAGTCCTAAACAGTCTCTCGCTGTCTGTGCTTGTAATGATTTTTGCGTCTTTCTCCGACAGTTTAAATGCTTCCACACTGCTGACGTGTGTGCTGCATAATAAAGAGTGCGCACCTCTCACTCTGCGCTGCTTGCTATTTGATCGCGTCATATCATTGTTCGGTACAATTTATTCGGTCTTTTCGCTTATTCGGCCGAACACCGAAAGAGTTTTTTTTGCTATTTTCGGCCGAATAATTTCGGTTGCCGAACATTAGGTGCATCCCTATTCTTAACTCTTCTACTCTTGTTTAAAGGACTGATCGAGGACTTTTGGCCTTTTGCTTGTTTTGGTCATTCAGTTTAGTGTTTACAGTGTAAAGAAGCAAAGCCAGGGCCGAAATAGTGAGCAATTTAGATCTATGTTTTTTGTCAAAGGTATATTTGTGTATGTTCTGTCATACATTTATCATACTTTCTATAGTTTTTATACTGTGAAGTTAAATCGCAAAGATTATTTTCATGATTATTCATACAGACCTACAAGAAAAAATGCATGCCCTTAACAGCATGCTTTAGCCCATTTTATAATTAATTTGTCACTGCACATTTATTTTTGTAGTTTTGCATTTTTGTTAACATTAAATATTTTATTCATTATTTAATAAAGATATTTTATATTTTTATAATGTTTAAAATAATATTTAGAAATCAACTATTTCAAACTTAAAACCTTCAAACTTCAAGATTTTAAAAATAATGAAAACTTTTTTTGCCAGGATTTCTCAAGCCAACGAAGTTCCTCTTGATAAACTTTTTTATTTAGTTAAATATTTTATTCATTATTTCAGAAATGTTATTTTAAATTTGTATATTTATACAGTTTTTACAAATGTAATTGTTTATTTTATTTATATTTTATTTTATAATTTCTATATTATTATATAACATTTTACTTTTTATTATTTTTATATTATTTTTATAATATCCCAATATAGGAGTCACTTTTAATTACCCCAAAATCAATGAAAATATTATGAAAAAATGTCACAATGCAGAAAATCTTGAAAATTAGAATTATTTTTCCCTCTATATAGAGAAAGTAAAAATTAATGATTTATTTATTGTTTTGCCTGAAATGTCAGAGTCTGTCTCCTACAGAAGGACATGCCTAAAATCTCACCGGAGCAGTTCCACCGGGCTCACGGTTCAAAGAACCATGATGTTTTTGATGTCTTGTTTTTGCTCTACCAAACAATTATGCCCCATACTAACAAAAGTGGCGAACCTGTGTGCGTTTGTGTTGTGCAAGTTGAGCTTTCATGACTTCAGAATGAAACAGAAAGTCCTCAGGCTTCATCCTCTCCACTCTCTGGAACTTCGCTTCAAGTGTGTTTATCTGCACCCGAGATTCAGGGGCTCGCCTGCCTGCCCATGGGCGGTTAAATAATTAATTTGCCGTGCATGCCTGACCGTTTGATCATCTCCTCATATCTGTGCGCTTTCAGGATTTTAGCATGTTCCCCCTAGAGAGCCTCTTCTCATGTCTTGTTGTGTCAAGCTTGACCTACTGCCCTGCAGAGAGAAAAAAGTGAGCGCCAGCGGAGGCCCGCCGAGAAAAGACAAGGTAGACAGCATCATAATTTGACGAGCCAAGAACAAACTGTGCTGGGTTCTGAGGAAAAAAAAAAGACAATTTTTTTATTTTATAAAACTAGCGTAATCCACAAAGAACAAGCAGTAATGGTAGAAAAGATGACAGCTCCTGCTCTCCAGAAGCTGGAATAGCTAGGTCACGATCTATCGTCAGCGACTGTCAGTCCTGCATGTCGTTAGCTTACAGCTGGCATGTCTTACGGGAAACGTGTGTAGGGTTTTGGATGCTTCACCTGACAAGGAGCTTTCAAATCAAGGCAGAGTCGCAGGCACTTTATTATTCATTGGGCAATAAATGATTCAGAGTGGCGTCGACGTGCACATTGTCTATGGTGTAATTACCGGCGTGCTGAAAAACAGCCACTTTCCATTTGCGCTGACGCACGACGGCCCCCGTTTCTTGTCGACATCTCTATCGTAGCAGAACGGGTCACAAGCCCACTCCAGTCGTAGTCCCTTCGCTCGCTATTTTACATTCTAATGCACTGGGAGTAACTGTTAAATTGCGTGTGTGTGGGTGTGTGTTCAGTCACTCGGTAATTTAATTTAATTGATTTGCTGTTACAGTGGCCTTGTGACGAATTGGGTTAGCTTCACTTTACCTGCACTCACTGTTCACTATAGCTTGCTAGCAGCATGCTACTCTTACTATTTCTGCAGTATGAACATTTTTTGTATGGCATGCTAAAATGTGTAAAAAAAACTGTAAGAGGCTATTTTCCCACAATGCAATGCGCTCAACTTGACTGTGCATTTCCAGTGTGAACGGGAAGTGATATCAGCTGTTATTATCTCTTTCTTGCCTCTTTTGACCAGTCTGGCAAAATGTAAGGTGTTTTGGTGACAACAACAGCCGAATGCTAATCGTATTTTGCTTGTTTTCTTTTTCTTTAGCTCCACCCAGGTTCACAAAAGTACCTGTCGATATGATCGGCGTCTCCGGAGGTGTTGTATCCTTCATATGCCAAGCCACAGGTGACCCCAAGCCAAGAGTAACCTGGAATAAGAAAGGAAAGAGGGTGAACTCTCAACGCGTCGAGGTGAGACTTAGCGTGCTAGCACTTACTCAGTATATCAGTTGAATAATCAGCCGTTTCTATGGTATTTCTCACAAAATGCCATTAAAAAGACATCTGGAACTGTTTTTTTGGGTCAATCTGAAGTGTTTACATAGCATACATGTCTTAGCTTCTGTGGGTTTTAGCCTGTGTCTTATATTCCTTTCTTGTTTGCTGTGTTCTTTTGTCATAACACAGCTGGCAGCTGTAGTGTTGATCAATGTTTAGAGTATCTTAATTAAAACTAGCTCTGTATTTAACCACGCTGTCACTATTCAACAAAGATGAAAAACTTCCCTTGAAAAACAAAGATGAACACAAAAATAAGTTGGCGGTTCCGATCCACTCGTCGGCGTGAACCCAAGAGTATGCTCAAATTATCATCTTGGTTGCATTGAAAAGTCATTTCGTGAGGGGTTTGAATTAATTAATTTCCCCGAAGGCTTTGCTTTGATATTGATCTACACACACTTAGGACTGTGTGGCATCACTGGGCTGCTTCTCATTATCGTAGCCTTGAAAACTCACCCTCCAAAAAAGCGAAGAGAGTTTTGCCACTGGCTTAAAAAAGAGCCTCGTTCCTCTTTGTCATTCCCTATTGATTCGAGCGACTGTTTCGCTACAATGACATCAAATGCGAAGGCACCGCAGGAGCCTAATTATCTCTATCGCATAATTTGAGCTCACAGCAACATCTAGACGTTAAAGGACATTTTGGCGCCTTAAAATATGAGCACAACAATTTTTTGTCAGAATTAATTGATGTAAACATGAAAAGGGCTATGGTTAAGGGTCAAAAGATGGGGGTGCTGGTTGATCAATCCAAAACTTTTCAGCAGGGAAGTTACATGTCATTTTCTAAGACCGTTCCCCCTAGAGCAACTAGGAATTAAGTGCCTTGCTCTCAAGGCACTCGGTAACTCTCCAATTCTGGGATTGAATTCACAGTCTTTGTGTCTTCAGGCCAGATTTTTAACTACTAGCCTACTGTTAATGACATTTTACCATGAAACATTTCAATGTAATATACCAACTCAATCTTTGTCCTCTCACACAGACAGTAGAGTTTGACGAAGGTGCGGGAGCCATCCTAAGAATCCAGCCTCTCCGAGCGCCTCGAGACGAGAACATCTACGAATGTGTGGCAGAGAACAGCGAAGGCGAAATCAGTGTCCAGGCTAAGCTGTCAATTATCAGAGGTAAGATTAAAGGTTGACCTTTTTTTTTTTTTTTGTGAACCAACCCTTAATGTCAGGAGTTTCCAATCCTGCCCCAAGAAGGCCACTGTCCTGAGAGTAAAGGTTGTCCTTTTTTTTTTTTTTTGTGAACCAACCCTTAATGTCAGGAGTTTCCAATCCTGCCCCAAGAAGGCCACTGTCCTGTTAAGTTCATCTACCTGGAAGTTTCTACACTACAAAATCTGTCACTGCAATGGTACCCTTAGCACCTTAAAGGTACATATTTATACCTAAATGGTACCTTTTATAAGCGTACCATTCCAGTAACAACTTTTGTACCTTTTTTCTGAGAGTGTAGTGATCCTGAAGACCTTGAGTAGTTAGTTCAGGTGTGTTTAATTAGGGCTGGCGTTAAACACTTCTGGAAGTTGACCCTCCAGGAGCAGGGTTGGATCTCCCTGCTTTAAGTGTACACCCCCCTCCAGTCCTCGGGACCCACCTCCCAAAATGTTTTAGATATGTCTCTATTCAACACACTAAGAAACTGATGAGTTGAATCAGATGTTTTAATTAGTGAGACATCTAAAACATTCTGGAAGGTGGGTCCCCAAGACTGGAGTTGAGAAACACTGCCCTACAGGACCATCTCGGCAAATGGGTAAACTGACCAGCGTTCTCTGGTTAACTTGAATGTGACACAATCTTACTGTTGCAGAAACTCTAAATCCGTCCTAGCCAATCACAGAACCTCTGTCGTCCTCACCATCGAGTTATCCGGTTGTTCCCCGTGCGCTGAGATCTAGCCATCTGCCTCGTCAATGCCAAGCGCTGGAGCAGGCAGCTTGCAGGCTTCTTCCTGGGCCTGAACCCAAGCCGAGGGTTTTTGTAGGCAGCCCAGTTTTACATGAAAATCCTGGCTTTGGCAAGACCCATGCGGCTCAGGAAGGAACACAGGCGGTAGCACAAGGGGGGAAAAAAACGGCTGCTGCCCCCTTCGCTCTCTCATCCCCATCTGCTGTGGGCTCGCAATTACATTGAACCTCATCAGTAGAGCAAGCCCCATACACACTCATACAAAGGACGACACATGTGTCTGCACATTCCCAAAAGAGAGTGCCTCTGCTCCTGAACGTCTGCGCGGACATTAATCAAAATCAATTAAACTGTCCACTATTCCAGCTGCTATTTGTGGTCTCCAGCAGGTTCTTCTTTCATTTTGTCCCTGGCCAACTTCTGAAACTGGTGACTTCATTAAGTACCCAGTCACCTTGCCGTCTTCAGGGTGTGTCCGCTCGCCTGCGGCAGAGAAAACACGGGAAGGCTTTGCTGTAAATCTGCCGGTGTTCTTTCCAGGGGCTTAGGTTTGTTTTTAGCTGCCTTCTGGCTGCCCACAAGAGCGGTGAGCAGAATGCTTAAGATGTGCCATCTGCTTTTCCACCGTGTCGCAGAGTCCTCTGAGAGTCCTTGGAGGAGTCTCGGAGAAAACCGAGGCAAAGACACCTGCAGCCGTCGCTGCTGCTTCTCCTCCGTGTCACTACGGGCGTCGAACCCTCGCTTCCCCTCCTCCGCTTTCTTCTCTTGTAGCCTCGCTGTTTTTCTATTCAATCTGACCCTGGCTTTCAGCCCTGCTTGGCAGTCTTGTCCACCAGCGACCCAGAGCTAGCACTTCATAGAATCCAACACCAACAGCAGCCCAGGTTTTGCCATCTGCTCGCTTCCTGCGAGGTGTCAGACGCTCACACGCTTCTTTACACATTCAGGTGTGCCTGGCCTTAGCTTGCCCCTGGTCATGCTGTGAGAGCGCTAGGTTCAGAGTGCTGGCCAACAAAAGATCAGAGCGGGAACGCTGGACCGCACAGCCACGGGTAACCATCGTGCAACCCGAAATCCAAAGGTGTCAGACCACCTTCCCGAAACATTAGCTCTTTTCCAAAACCTTCTGTTTTTTTTTAGACAACATCATAGGCTAACTCCAGATGTGAAGGCTTTTGTGAAAGTTGGCTAGTTTTAGCAGCAGCGCAGACTGTATTATGTGGATAAGGCAATCCCAGAATGCACTGCGCTAGGCTCAGTGGAAAAAAAAGTCCATTGCAAACAAGGCCAATAGCTTTCTATTTTAACCAATATTTGCATCTACAGTCTATTTTTAATCTCATTAGAGTGTTGTGTGTTTAGCATAGCAATATGTTAGCAAAAAACTGTCGTAATATGATGTGGATCAATATAATTGCTAAAAGTAGTTAGGGTCATACATGCACTCTTTTACCTTCTCTTTATTTGTGCTATGTATTTTTAAACTTATTCAAGTGTTGTGCTGTTAGGTTAGCAACATGTTAGCAAGAAACATTTGTAATATGTTGCGGATCAATACAATTGATAAAAAGTAGTTTGGTTTAGGGTTACAAGTGTACTATTTTCCTTAGTATTTGTGTGTTATGTATTTTTATGCTGCTTAGTGCTGTTAGATTAGCAGCATGTTAGCTGGCAACTAACTAACAGTTAGATTAAAAGTAGTTAGACTTAGGGTAGTGCTGGGCGGTATACCGGTTCATACCGAATACCGGTGTTTATTTTTCTTATGATATGAATTTTTTAAATACCGCAATACCGGTGTCATTTAAATAATGTTCAGAACGCGTTTGAGGGGGGGTCTCTTTTCACTGTTGCACTGTGGCGAGGACACAGCTGTATGTGTTACTAAGCGTGAAAGTTCCGAAACTGAAGCTGTAGAACTAATAGAACGTGATGACACAGAAGAACTCATCCACAATATCCACTGACCGCCACACATATCCACCGCCCGCTGCCATCAGCTCCCGCGTCTCACACACACGAGTGCGACTTTAGCACTAGATTTAGCAACTTTCAGATGCTTTTAGTGGCTTTTTCCCATAGAATATATATACTGACAAACCTAGCGACTTTTTTGGATAAACCTTAGCTATGATTCAGTTGGAAGATGTCGCCAGTGCTGCCCCGCGAGCGCGAGGTCTGACTTTCCCGGAGAAGTGTCGCCTCTCTCGGCGTCTGTTCTGTGCAGTGAGCGGCAGAGAAGCAGCGCATTCAGTTGGCCG
>NW_015557283.1:388280-391131 GCF_001515605.1 Sinocyclocheilus anshuiensis | reverse complement strand
GCACTTTTTTTGTTTGTTGTTTTTTTTAGTTTGTTACTCAGACGCAGGCAGTGAGCTGCATGAGACAAAAAAGTAATATAGCCAAAACCACCGCATAGACGCTCAACATGCATCTACTGTACATGCATGTTGATTTTATCAGACGATGTCGCGATTATAAATGAGAGTGACTCCTGGTTAACATGTATAAATGGGTCGTGTTTCGTCACTATTTAGAGTGGAATTTTTCTACAATATTCACTCATCATGACAGTAAAATAGGGCATTCTAAGTCAATCTACTGCAGTAGCCTATTTCCTCTCTCAATCAGTAGAAAATGTGGTTTACACCCGGTCATGCATGGAAAAAAAAAATAAAAAATACCGTCATATACCGTGAAACCGGTATCATTTTGAAAAATACCGTGATATCAATTTTTGGTCATACCGCCCACCACTAACTTAGGGTTACAAGTTCACTGTTTTACCTTTTATTTGTGTGTGCTATGTATTTTTAAACTTATTGGCTTACTTTGCTGTTAGCCTAGCAACATGTTAGTGGGAAACATTAGTAATATATTGTGGATTGATAAAATTGTTAAAAAATAGTTAGGCCTAGGGTTACAATGCACTATTTTAGCTAATATTTGCTATGTATTTTATTCTTATTAGTGTGCTGTGCTGTTAGTTTAGCAACCTGTTAGCCAAAAACTCTTGTACTCTGTTGTGGATTGATAAAACTGATAAAAATGCTAGGTTTAGGCTTACAAGTGCACTATTTTACCTAATATGTTTGTGTACTGGATATTTTAAGCTTATTAGAGTGTTGTGCTGTTAGCTTAACAACATTCTAGACAAAAACTCTTGTAATCTGTTGTGGATTGATAAAATGATTACAAATAGTTAGGTTTAAGGCTGTGAGTGCACTATTTAAGCTAATATTTTGTGTGTGCTATGGATTTTGATGCTTATTAGAGTGTTGTGCTTTTAGCTTAGCAGCACGATGATGAAAAACTTTTGTATTCAGTTAGATGGATAGATTCATTTGATGAAGGTAGTTATGTTTAGGCTTAAAAGTGTGCTAATTTACCTAATAATTACGTGTGGTGTGTAGCTATATGCTTATTATGGTGTTGTGCTTTTAGCTTAGCAACATGCTAATGGAAAACTCATTTGTAGTCAATTGGTAAGTTGGGTCTTTTCTGTGAGGAGCTCCATTTGAGTTGCTGCCTATGAAGAATGTCCTAAATCAGTGCTTAAATCTTTTCCCGCCATTGACGAGTTATCTCGTCTTTTACAAGAAAACGCTTCCCCGCCAAAGACGAGTTTTTACAGCTTTCCGTGTTTTCACTGTTATACACTCGGGGGCGCTATTACGCATCTTCTGAACGAGTACAAAACCTCCCGAACAAAAACACACGTGAACAGGACGGAGAAACGAGCGATCTCTTATGTAAACAGATGCATATGAAAAATAATGCGATCATCGGCAATAGACAGCATATAAATGAAAACTGCATAATGTTACGGAGTAAAATGTTGATCCGGGACGTGATGTCTGTGCAAGCTTTGGAGGTGTTGATGGAAGCGATTTACTGGATTTATGCTTTGATAATCGTACTGAATATTATCCAGATATAGTTTTTGATAAAAATGTGATTTTCTCACCTTTTTGCTCAAAATAATGCATTTTTTATGAAACCTACCTATATTCAAGTGTTGATAAAAAAAGACTGCTTTAAGCTAGAATAAAACAAAAAGTAAAGTGTTTAAAAGTAGAGGCACTGATCTTTATTTTGGCGTATTGCATATTCAAATATTCTCTTTATTTTTGGTGTATTGCATAGTCAAATATTCATACAGCAAAATATTCTGGAGGCCATCAAATTTTAGTGAAAATCATCAAAATCGCTTCCGGTGGCTGGCAACTTTTTTCAAAAATTCTGGCGGGGAAAGAGTTAATTAGAAGGTAGAAGCCTAAGTAGACAGTGTTCTTATCTTTTTGTCAGTTTGCCTTGCTTTCTTCACCTCTTCGCATCTCTAATCTCATCCTACACTTCCAGAGTTCGTGCTGTGACCTCAAACTCTGGGCGCAGGAACTCGTTAGCACTGCAGAGCGCCAGAGAGGATGATCTCTCACCGCAGCCCATGCCCGTTTGATACGACACGTTTAATTGGCCGCTACCCTGCAGGACGAGCCGCGTTTGTTCTGCCGCTTTAATTGGACTGCTCTGACCCCGGTGCTCGCCGCCGAACCCCTTTTATTAGCCATTTTTTCAATCACAGCTTTCGCTCCGCCATTTCTAAATTCGTCCCTGTCTCGTTTGTCCCACTCAAGCACAGTTTGAGGAGTCTTCATGTCACTTTTCTCTCTCGGCATCTAGTTTGAAGTGTCGTTGCTCAGCACTTTGTGGATCCACACAGCCGAGTTCGATTCATGACTCATCCATTCTGAAATCTCATCGTCTCGCAGGTTTCTGAGGCTCACAGATTAGATCCGGGCTGCTGTGCAGAAATCAGCTCAGTCTATAGCATCATCTCACTCCTCTGTCAACCTTGTCATCCATCTCTGTTCTTTTTCCCACAGCTCTTTCTGCCTTTTTGCAAGTCTCTCCCCCATTTTCCACTAAGATTGAAATACATAAATTTTAATAATAATAATATAATTTATTATAATGAATTAAATTAATATATTAAATAATAGAGTGAGTGTGTGTGTGTGTGTGTATAGAGGAAATGTACATAATTTGAAAATATTCTAAATATTTATATTTATTTTTAGATAGAATTGATTCAGTTTATTGAATTTATTTAATAATAATAATAATAATATGAAAGTATAAATTAATTTAATAATAATTAGTGCTGTCAAA
>NW_015557283.1:380540-386593 GCF_001515605.1 Sinocyclocheilus anshuiensis | reverse complement strand
ATATAATAACAATGAAATTTATAGAAAAAAATCATAATTATTTACACTTTACAATAATAAAATGCAATAGGTGTCATGAACAATACATCTACAAACAATAATAATAATTTCTACATTTCAAGTTGTATATATTAACTTTAGTTTGTGCATTATGAACAAACATGAATGGACGTAGATTAATAAACACTGTAAAAATATTGTTTATTGTTAGATCATGATACCTAATGCATTGACTAATTAACAAATAATTCAATTGAATCTTTCTGTAAAAGTTTATAGTAACTTCTAATCGTAAAGCAGCTTGAAATGGCATAAAGATGCTCAATCAATTCTCTTTGGATATTGAATTAAAGCTTTTAAGCTGATAAGACTCATTAACATAGTATTTGTGGTCAGGTTGTGAGTGTTTGCCGGTTTCCGCAGCTACATTTCGGTGGAAGAGGGTTACACGTCTCTCCACATACCTGATAAACCGCAACATTGGATGCCCGGCCCAGGGGGATTGTGGGTATTATCCTCAGTGTGCTCTTAAAGCCCCGCCACGAGTGATTTGTAGTAAAAGAGCACAGCTGATTAGCGTTCCTGCTGTTCTCCGGCGGAAATGCCGCGTCCAGCAGGGAAAAGTGATGAAAACATCAGAGCGCCGGAGGCCGTGACTTCCACAGTGTGTGTCTGCGATTGAGACGCGCGGCGCATAAACCAGAGCTGAGCCTGCATTAATGTGCTTTCCTCTGTTTTAGCATCCAGTTCCCGGTCGTTGTGTCGCGTCTTTAAGGTCCAGCAAACGCCGTCCGTCTCTTGATCGTCCTCTCAGAATAATCTCTCTGTCTTTGGCTGATCCGCGTTCACTCAATATGAGCTGGTAATTAGCACTGGCCTGTGTTAGCAGAGTCCAGTTACACACACAAAAAGTGTTTTGAAGCAGATTTTTTACCTGTTTTTACCAGTATTTATGTAATATGCATAATGTACTGTTAAGCCATTATTGTAGTAACCTGTTAAGAGAAAGCATGAAAATTGTTTTGTAAGCCATTTATTGTTTAATAATTTAATCTATTATATTATATTATATTGAATGTATTATATTATATTATTTATATGTTTAAAATTACACAATATAATATGTATTATTTTTACTTATTAAAATAGTATTTTATTTATTCAGTAACAATTACTATTATTACAATTATTACAATTACTACAATTTAACTTTTTAATAGTTTTGTATTTATTGTATTTATGCATTTATTTTTGTAGTTTTGCCATTTATGCCAGGGTAAAATGGACTAAATATTGACATTGTATAATTATATATAATTAATATTTTTTATACATAATTATTATTATTTTCTTTTTTTATATTATTTTAAGTTAATTTGACATTTTTGTTGACAAATAATATACCATATTAGGATGAAGAGGACTAAAATACTGCATTAATGTGCATTTTAAGGTAAAAATGAATGAATATGACATTGAAATATTGACTTGTATCACTTTAATGTTTGTCATCTGAATTGTACTTTAAAAAATATATATTTCTTGAAAGTTGCCATCTAAAAAGATAATGGTAAACGGAAAAAATATTGACATTTTATATTTATATAATTTTAATATTTCTTAAGTTACATTTTTGACATTTTCATAATGTTGCACATTATTTTCAGCTAAAATGTAAAAATGTAGTTGTCTAAAAAAATGTAGTCAGGGCAAAATGAGCTAAACTCTATGTATATGTCATGAATATTTTCCCATTCCTATTGGATTTTATCCGAAAGATAAAATAATTTTTAATATTGTTTTCTAATGGGTGTTTGCATCCTCCACTGAATGACAGTAAGAAGCGATTGGACTTCAGTCTTTTGTCTCTAAGTTGTGGAGGTAATGAAGATCAGACAGTGATTGGTTTAGACCCGTGTTACACACACTGCATTATGACTGTCCGCCTCTCATAAAGAAAAGCAGTTCCCATCCGCGCACTCAGCTGCTCCCCGATGCATAATGCGTTTGTTTAGCTGCGTTAAGATCTGGCAAAATGCAAAACGCCTGTGTATTCATGCTATCCATTATCGCCATTATGGTTTCCTTTGAAAGCACGAGACAGTCGTTTATTATCCAGCGTCTGTATATATAGCTTTCCTGCTTTGGGACTCGATCTCACGCTGTTCCTGTAGACGACTGCAGCCGCTAATGTTGATATTTTGGTAAATTCCTGTTTGGTAAAAAAATATATAAATATATATTTATAAATAAATGTAAAAATATAAAATGTAAATTAAATAAATGTTTATTTATTTATTTATTTATTTGTGGTGAACAAGAAAGAAAGAATATTTAGAATATACATATAGTTTATTATTAATTAATTTATTAAAAATATAAATATTTCTTTAAAAACAAGTTTTTTTATATTTTATTTAATATTTATTTAAATTAAAAACATATTTATTTTAACATTGTAAATATGCTTTATTTATTAATTTATTTGATCATGCTGATTTTTTATTGTTAATTATTTTAAAATATAAATATATATTTTAAAATATTTATAAAATATGTTATTTTTAAAATATATTTTTATTTAATAGTTTATTAATATTTAGATATTGTAAATATGCTTAATGTATGCTTAAAAATGTATAAATTACTTATTTTTTCATACATTTACTTGTTTATTTTTAAGAAAGGTACGTAATATTTTAAGGGTGCATGTGTTTTGTAAATATGCACGATACACATGTAGGAAAAATATTTATTTCATTATATGCAAATATATTTTATTTAAAATATATTTGCAAAAATGTCCTTGGTAACAGTCTCTATTTATTTATTTATTAGTTTATTTATTCATTCATTCATTCATGATGAACATGTAGGAAAAATATTTAGAATTTACATCAAATGTTTTATTGTTATTTCAGTATTCAGTGTCTCTTTATATAGCCTCCCTGCTTTGGGACTCCCTCTCGCTCTGTTCTCACAGACGACTCCTGTTTACCGCTGATGATGACAAGCTGCTCACTTCCTGTTTGTTGCCGAGAGATAATTGACAGTCATGGAAATGGGGTTCACAAGCTCGCGCGGCATCAAACTTCTCCATCCGGTGTTTGATCCTCAGCGCTGCTGTCAATCAGACGTTTGCGTGACTTAAAGGGTTAGTTCACCCAAAAATGAAAATTAGGCTGCGTTTTACTCACCCCCGATGCATCCTAGGTGTATATGACTTTCTTCTTTCAGACGAATCCAGTCGTGTCGAGTATCGCCATTATGGTTTCCTTTGAAAGCACGAGACAGTCGTTTATTATCCAGCGTCTGTATATATAGCTTTCCTGCTTTGGGACTCGATCTCACGCTGTTCCTGTAGACGACTGCAGCCGCTAATGTTGATATTTTGGTAAATTCCTGTTTGGTAAAAAAATATATAAATATATATTTATAAATAAATGTAAAAATATAAAATGTAAATTAAATAAATGTTTATTTATTTATTTATTTATTTGTGGTGAACAAGAAAGAAAGAATATTTAGAATATACATATAGTTTATTATTAATTAATTTATTAAAAATATAAATATTTCTTTAAAAACAAGTTTTTTTATATTTTATTTAATATTTATTTAAATTAAAAACATATTTATTTTAACATTGTAAATATGCTTTATTTATTAATTTATTTGATCATGCTGATTTTTTATTGTTAATTATTTTAAAATATAAATATATATTTTAAAATATTTATAAAATATGTTATTTTTAAAATATATTTTTATTTAATAGTTTATTAATATTTAGATATTGTAAATATGCTTAATGTATGCTTAAAAATTTATAAATTACTTATTTTTTCATACATTTACTTGTTTATTTTTAAGAAAGGTACGTAATATTTTAAGGGTGCATGTGTTTTGTAAATATGCACGATACACATGTAGGAAAAATATTTATTTAATTATATGCAAATATATTTTATTTAAAATATATTTGCAAAAATGTCCTTGGTAACAGTCTCTATTTATTTATTTATTAGTTTATTTATTCATTCATTCATTCATGATGAACATGTAGGAAAAATATTTAGAATTTACATCAAATGTTTTATTGTTATTTCAGTATTCAGTGTCTCTTTATATAGCCTCCCTGCTTTGGGACTCCCTCTCGCTCTGTTCTCACAGACGACTCCTGTTTACCGCTGATGATGACAAGCTGCTCACTTCCTGTTTGTTGCCGAGAGATAATTGACAGTCATGGAAATGGGGTTCACAAGCTCGCGCGGCATCAAACTTCTCCATCCGGTGTTTGATCCTCAGCGCTGCTGTCAATCAGACGTTTGCGTGACTTAAAGGGTTAGTTCACCCAAAAATGAAAATTAGGCTGCGTTTTACTCACCCCCGATGCATCCTAGGTGTATATGACTTTCTTCTTTCAGACGAATCCAGTCGGAGTTATATTAAAAATTGTCTTTGATCTTTCAAGCTCTATCATTGCAGTCAGCGGGTGTTGCATTGCTTCGGTTCAAATGACGTGAAATAAAAAGCACCCATCCATGATAAAAAGTCTCACACGGCTCCAGGGGGTGAACAAAGGCCTCCTGTAGCGAATCGATGCGTTTTTGTAAGAAAAATATCCATATTCAAAATGTAATAATCACTTGAATCTAGCTTGCGCTCACTGTTGTAAACGGAAGTAGTTCCGGGGGAATGACGTATGAGGTCAGCGCTGCGCATGCGCGGCTCAGAAGTGACGCACGCGGAGAGATCGAAACAAAACAACGGTCACTAATTAGAAGTACAAAACGAGGATTTGTAAAAAAGAATGTCGGAGGATTTCGATATAAGCCAAGAGGAGACTTGTTTTCCTTTGCTAAAGTAAGGAAACTTTGCTTCTTTTGATCCTGTAAACAAACGTTGGTTTTCACGAGACTCCCATACGTCATCCCCCCGGAGCTGCTTCTGTGTACAACTGCTGGCGCAAGCTAGATTCAAGTGATTATTACGTTTTGAATATGGATATTTTTCTTACAAAAACGCATCGATTCGCTACAGGAGGCCTTTGTTCACCCCCCGGAGCCGTGTGAGACACTTTTTTTTGTGAAAAGGTGCTTTTTATTTCACGTCTTTTGAACCGAAGCACTGCAACACCCGCTGAGTACAACGATAGAGATTGAAAGATCAAAGACAATTTTTAATATAACTCCGACTGGATTCGTCTGAAAGAAGAAAGTCATATACACCTAGAAGGCATCGGGGGTGAGTAAAAAACAGCCTAATTTTCATTTTCGGGTGAACTAACCCTTTAAGGAGCTCCTCGAGGAACTTCACCCTGGGCTTCAGGATGGAGATTCACACTCAGCACACGCTCCGACACCGAGAGAGGAAGCTCGAGTTTAGGGCTGCTTTGATCCTGTGAACCTGAGCCGTAATCAGGTCTGATTGGCCATGGGGAGCGACGGGACGCAGAAGAGCATCAAACGCTCGTCTCTGGAGCAGAAACTTGCTCTGTTGGGTCACGTAACGCCTGCTCTTCGTCTTGGGGTCGCTGAGGTTGATTTGTGTCCTTCAGGCCATTTCAGACATTTTTTTTCTCATGTTCTGCTTTCCAAGTTCTAGTTCTTCACCTCTGTTGAACGCTGTGAAGTTGTCGTTTCTTTGTCATGTAGAGTGATATGTTTCATACTGCGAGAAGTGAAAAAGCATTAAAATGTCCTAAATTCACTTCACTTCCCATTTTATTTTATTTATTTATATATTTTTTTTATCTTATTTTATTTTATTTTATTAGCTGTGCATGCACTCGAATGTAGTATTTTTAAACAATCATTTTCTAAATTACCATTTATTTATTTATTAAATGTAAAAATGCTTAATGTACATGTTGAAAAAACATTAAGAATTTAAAAGAATTTTAATTAAAAAAAAATATTTATTACTTTTTTTAATTAGCATGGAAAAAAGTCCTGAATTGATTGCTATTGCAGTGTAAAAATGACTATAGGCTTTATTTTTCTCATACTGATTTGTATGCTAACACTTGTTTAATTAATCATAGACCATTA
>NW_015557283.1:379123-379863 GCF_001515605.1 Sinocyclocheilus anshuiensis | reverse complement strand
AGAATTTTGTCACTGTTTTGGAGCACACTGCCTTATAGATAACCTTAAGACTAACATACTGATACTAACACCCAAAAAACTTTAATTTTGATTTCATGGGGACTTTAAAGACTGGATCCTGTAGCCCAACATGTGAATGTTCTCCGGCCGATGTCTTGACTCGAGTACAGATCTTGCCGAGCTGAAGTGGATTGAGCAGCAGCTGTTAATATTTAAAGAGGAGCGAGTCTGAAAGGGCATCTCCTCAGACCGCTGCCGTTCATGCGAAACAAGCATCTGCTCCCTCCAGCGCTCAAACTTCAGCCTGAACACAGCCGGTGAGTGCCTCGCTCCAGGATCCTTACGTGAAGCGCTCACCGAAAACTTCCTTGTTTTTCCACTCCGGTGTCTGTCAGGCTCTTTGCTTTGAGGTTCACTTCCTCGAGTCCCGCCGCCTCCCAAGCTGCGTTTGCAGTTAAGTGCAATTAGGCCTGTCGCAATAATCAATATATCGACTTATCTCGCAATAGTCCTAATTCAGATGGGCTACCTGTTTTTTTTTTTTTTTTTAATGGTATATCAAAAAGTGTATATTTTTTAAATGTGATTGTTCCTACATTTTACCAGTTTTTACCATACTCTCAAAACAAAAATTACAATAGGAAAAATATGCAATATGAAAATAATTGAAAACAAAATGTGTTTTACTGAGAAAAAACAAGATTTGGTTTTTAAAAAGCCTTTTTCCAAAAGGTACATCT
>NW_015557283.1:376872-379089 GCF_001515605.1 Sinocyclocheilus anshuiensis | reverse complement strand
ATATCGCTTATCGCAATTATTTCTGGGGCAATATATCGCACAACAAAAAGTTGTTATCGTGACAGGCCTAAGTGCAATAATAAAAATGGCTCCATTAAGGCGTTTTTCCATTTGCCCTCCCCAAATATGCATCCTATCGGGCCATTTAGTCTGTAGATGCTGTAATTAGATGCTCGGCTAAAAGCGCACAGAATACAAATGATCGTACAAAGCTTTAGCGACGTCACGCTGCATTATTATTTAATCTCATATTTACAGTCTTAAAGCAAGTATTTCCCATCAGTTTTGCTGTAGTGCATTTTTCTTTATATTTTAAGGAGTTTTTTTGAGGAGTTTGTTTATTATAATTGAAGAAATGTATTTATTTAATTTATTTAGCACAAATACAGAACTTTAGAAAAGCTTGTTTTTTTTTAAGTTCTGAATGACCTATTTGTTCATTTTAAAAGGTACACTTTTTTGTGAATGTTTAATGTACATGTAGAAAAACATTTAGAAAAAAATTATTCATATTCTTAACTTACAAGTACATAAAAAGTACATATTTTTGTAAATATGCTCAATGTACAAGTTGAAAAATCTATGTAAAAATAGTTTTTATTTAATTATAGTTATTTACTTTTAAAAATTTACTTTTTTGTAAATATGCTTAATGTACAGATAGAAAATACATTTAGAAATATATATACACATAGTAAATTAATAACATATTTGAATTATAATTCTAATAAAGTATTCTTAATTATTATTCTAAATGTACTTATATGTAAAACAGATATTTTGTAAATATGCTTTGTAAAAGGGTACTTTTTTGTAAACGTGCTTAATATACATATAAAAACATTTAGAAATGTACATAAATTAATAAAAAGTATTTTTAAAGTAAGGTACATTATTCTAAATTTATTTGTCAGTGTAAATATTTATCAACTATTTGCATTTCAAAAATTAGCATTTAATCTTGTAACATTTTTGAAGTATTTAGAGGTTTACCATGAAAATGTTGGCAAATGTACTTTAAATAAATAATTAATAGATAAATAAATTAATTAATTTTACTATTTACTTCAATTAAAATTTTTAATTAATTTTATTTATTTATTTATTTTGTGTTTGAGGGTTAGATGGTTGTTTTATGAACAGAGCTGTTTGTGTTTTTAGCCGAAGGTGTTTCTCTTCACTCTCAAGTCAAGTCAAGTCAAGTCAAGTCAAGTCTGCTTTATTGTCAATGCAACTGGACGGTAGTCATTGAAGCAGGATGGAGACGACTTCTTCGGGACTGGGATGATGGTGGTGGCTTTGAAGCATGTGGGGACAACAGCCTGGCTTAGCGAGATGTTGAAAATGTCTGTGAAGACATCAGTGAGTCTTCACAGACAGACAGTGAAGACATCACTCTCATCCTCATAATAAAGCATTCAATGGCTTTATCAGTGTATTACCTTCCAACATCTAATTTATCAGGGCCTTATTTTGAAGAAATCCACACTAGCACATTCAGGGTTTGCGCTTCGCTTAATTTACGCGAAGACGCCTCGTTACGCAGTACTAATGATGGAGACTGAAGCGAATGGAAGAAGGAATTGTCTCCAGGACTGAAAATGGTTTCATTGACATTGTGCTCGGCGTTTGCAGCGGCCTAAAGGTCTCCAGGAGTAAATAAATAAACGCAGGAAGGCTGTTTTTGGTGAACGTGGCATCAGTGCAACAGCGAGATCTCTGGCAGGGAGCCACTTAATGCTCAGGTTGTCAGTGTCGCTGAGTGCATCCGTCTCTGTCAGTCTCGCTCGTCTCTCGTCTCCCTCACGATCCGATCCGATCCGATCCGGCGCATCCCGCTCCACCTCCTCAGGTACTGATAAGTCAGCTTGACAGAAGCAGCTGGACTCGGTCATCAGCCAGACGCTCTGCCGCACGGTGCCGCCTAATTGTACAGCGTCCGACCGAGCCATGCGACGGTAGCTTCATCAAAGCCCGACGGGGGACGCCTGCGGGTGATCCTCCTGTAAACACACATCACAGCATTCAGTGTCTGATCGCATGCACTGAGTGACAGTTTGCCATGGCCTCACTGTTTACTTTAAGCGAAATTAATGTTCTGTTCTGCGTTATGTAATGTAAGTGTGGTTTTAATATTAGTAAAAGGTCATTTTTAAAGTATACCTATAGTTATAGAATAAATAAGCTTTCCATTGATGTATGGTTTATTAGGATACC
>NW_015557283.1:366094-376851 GCF_001515605.1 Sinocyclocheilus anshuiensis | reverse complement strand
TAATTTTGACCCATACAATGTATTTTTGGCTATTGCTACAAATATACCCCAGCGACTTAAGACTGCTTTTGTGGACCAGGGACACATATTTGGTTTATATTTAGTATTGTGCATTATATTTGGTCTTATCTATAGCATGATACATAATGTTTTCCCTTATTTTTAGTTTATTTTGATACTATTTTTTCATAGCTTTAGTAGTATTCATGATATTTTTATTAGTTTTATTATTATACATAATATTTTGTCTTGTTTACTATTATACATGATATTTAGACTTATATGGTTTTATAAAAGGTAAAATCATCCGTTTGTGGCTTCAGGCTTTTTGTTTGATGCCTTTAGTGAAACACAAATCTACCAGCAGTAGCTGTGAATCTGTTGGGTCCTATTAGAACAGAGGCGATAATTAAGACTGGGGTTGTGAATTACCATAATTTGTGAGAAATCCCGAGCTTCACCAATCCTGATGGAAATCTAGCAGTCAGCCCCACATGTTAGGATTTGAAATGCTAATGCAAAGAAGCTCTGCTCCTGAAGAGTTGCCGCTGAACGAATTTGCTAGTAAACAGTGACTTTGTCTGATGTGGAAATAACATTTTTTTTTTTTTATAAAAATTAAATAATGATAATTATAAATTAAATGAATAATATTTTTATTATTGTATGAATATATAAATTCATAATATATTATATTAATTTATTTTATATTAAATAAATAAAAAGATTTTCTCATATGAAATGCCCAAGGTTTTACATTCATCATTCTCTAGCTGCTCTAGTTGAAGAAACTTCTTGAAATTGGGATGGTCGGAGACAGTGTCCTTGATTCTGTAGCAAACTTAAGGCATACCAATTGGCATATACCACTAGGCATGGTGCCGAGTGCAGAAGCTGGGCTGCGATGGTGTATCTGAAGACGCAGAAATGGGATTCACGCTCCTTAATGGAGCATTATGTGGTTCCGTCTCCACCCTGCAGCCTTCGCTCTCTCTCCACGCCCAGTCCATTATTCGTTTCCCTGCACTTGTGTCCCTGTCTCTTGTGCAGCAGCCCATGCTGACGGCGCACTGTTTGATGTGATAGGCCAGCCGAACCCAAAGCGCCATGACCGGTAGTGCTGTGTTCGATACATCGATACGACGATGTATCGTCACAGAGATTTGACGATACGAGTATCATTACAACTGGCCCTGTATTGATATTGTGGCACGTGTGCAGCAGTGGACCGCGCTTAATTTGAATACAAGAACAACATTTAAAATTGAGTAGAAAAGTGTGAGGTTTCTAAAAAATAATGAATAGAGCATAATATATAGGCTACAACAAGGTTTAATCTGGCCGCAGAGGAACACAACTGGGGTTGCCTGATATAAAGAGACGTAATCCCCGAAACAGAGCTTCACACTTGCACAATACGGAAATATCTGCTAAGTGTGTTACTTATCTTTGTCAACCTGGCAACCATGTGCACACGCGCTCTCTCCACTGTGGATAAACGCGCTTGCTATCTGAAAACACTGGTGCGCTTGCAGTTTAGTGATCTCCACTTCAATATTCTATTCTCAGAAAAGTGTAATTCACTCATCAAGTGTTCATTTATGAGAGAGAGAGAGAGAGAGAGAGAGGGGCTGTGTATGTATGAATTACCACCGTTTTGCCGCGTTTCTCTGTTAATAGTGAAGCTGTGGCTTTAATTCCTTTAGAAACTATGATGTTACCAGCTCCTTGTTTAGAAAGATAATGTAGCTCTTGAGCAATTAAGCTATTTTATTGATAAAATTGCCGGGCAGCGCTAAAAAGTTTGTTCCTGAATTTCCGAGTGTGGCAACAATGCGATCTGTGTGAGTGACTGAGCGTGTGTGTGCGTGAGATACAGTGAAGACACTCTTCTAATTAATTTTTTTTTTAAACGTAGAGAGTGTGTTAATTTGTGCAACGATAACCTACCAGCAATGTAAATATAATTTTTTTTTATATATTAGAATGAGTACATTACTATATAAATTTATTAGAACGAGTACTTTATTATTTATGGGCTTAAAAACAAGATGCAAGCAATCAGAATATTGTACCTGGTGGGGAGTGCCCAATGTAAACATGAAACATATGCCATTACCTATATTGTACTGTGGTACAGTTATGGAGGCCCTTCATAATGCAGAGGTCAACTGTCTGCTCTGCCAATAGTTAGAAATGGTACTATAGTATGCAGTGTTTAATAAACAGCTGTTTTACTAAATTCTACTGAGGTGAAATTCAGTGCAGTCCTGTATCGTAATATGTATCGTATCGTGGCCTCTGCATCGTGATACGTAATGTATCGTGACTTTGCTGATGATACACAGCCCTAATGACCGGTGACTCTTCCAGAATTAATCAAGCAAGTGCACAAACTCTCGTCCGCTCCTCCGTGCACTTCCTGTTATGCAAATTGAGCTGTTTTTGGAGCACAGGAAATTAAATTGTCCACCTCTCAAATCCACACAGCTGGGGCTACAGATTAGTTAAATGTCATCTTAGTTCTGCTTTTGAAAAACACGTCTTCCTCTTCCCATCGTGTGGTTTGTATCCCATTTTTCTCTCTTTGGCTCTTCCGCCCACTGTTCCCCAACCCTCCCAGAGTTCTCTGAAATATTAATGTGTTTCTAAAGCCATCTCTGGCTGTGGCGAGAGCTAATCAGTTAACCTGATTAAGGAACTGATGAAATTAAATCATTTCTGTAAGTGAAAATAAAAAAATAGCCAGTACTTGGGAGGATACGTCTGTGGAATTTGATGCCGCCCCAGAGACTTTTATCAGCAGAAACGTGTTTGCTGGAGAGCAGTTTTTAAATGCACGCTTATCAAAGAATGCGTTGTGTAATTATGAAATGTGTCTCTGGTTGATAAAGCTGTTAACAAGAATGCCATAGTCCCGGCAGAAGGCGACAGTTGTGTATATATTACCTATTTATTGTGATGTACAAGCTGCAATAGCCATTTTACTGTTAATCTGTGATATGAAATATTACACCTGCACGGATAATGAGCTTCAGAGATCATCATTAATCAACTAGAACTCATTTGCTTATGGACACCCAGTGGCAAATGCTAGGTATCATACAAACCCAGTCTTAGTATTTGGTGTTATATTTCATATTGTACATGGAAATTGGTCTTTTATTTGTCACTACGGATATATTCTAAAAGAAAAATCATCAGAAGGTGGCAGTTGTGTATATATTGCATATTTATTTTGGTGCACAGGCAGCAATAGCCATTTTACTTTTAATCTGCATGGATAATGAGCTTCAGAGATCATCACAAGTCAATCAAAACTCATTTGCTTATTACCATGGATGCACGTCTGCAAATCCACTTGCACTAAACTGACCGCTCAGGTTAAGAGGCTTTGCACCTGTCACTTGCGTAATGCCATTAAATCACAAGCTACAATTAAATGCAATTACAGATAATAACACGAGCAAAAAAGCCCCTGTCAAAGCTAACGGATTGAAGGTTTGGGGCTGAGCGACAGGGGGGTACAGGACGACTTCAGTGCCCTTCTGAATCAGTGAATGTGCAGCTGTTGGCTAAAGTGGCCGGTGCACTCATCCTGCTATGCTGATCATCATAACAGCATCATTATCATCGCGGCTTAACAGCCTCTTAGTGAGGCCAGGGGTGGCCTTCAGAGCCGCCCAGTTATAAACCCAGTACGAGGCCTGTAATTGCATTCTAGTTCTTATTTTAAGGAATTATGAGGTAGAATTATCCCTCTGCAAATTGCAGAACAAAAAAAGACATATGCTATTATGTAGCACCTGAAATGCACAAAGATAGGGGAAAGCTGTGTTTTTGTCTAATGGGCCACTATTTGAAAGCCTCTGAATTAAATTGAATTGAATTAAGTTGTATGGGGTTATGGGATGTCACAAGGCTAGTGCTAGAGAGGTAGATAGAAACTCGTGCCCAGACCTCAAGCCTAATGTAAGTCAGCTGGCTGTGACAATATCAAAAAGCTGTTGTGGAGAGAATAGCCACCTAATCATGTGATCAGATTGGTGGGGAATGCTGGAATTAAAACTCCAGGGCTTTTTTTTACCATGAATGCAAGCCAGGCAGGACAGGGCTAAGGGCTCTTGGCATGGATATGCATGCGCTACTGCCTGATTTCCTTCATATTTTACCAGAGCAACTGACCCTGAACCAATTTGAGTGCTGGAAAAGTACATCTGCAAGGCAAATTCTATTTCTAGCTCTTCTCCATTTCTATTAGCCGAAGAGGACATCTCTACTTTGGAGTGCTTGCGGTGAGCCTCTCCTAGTGGATGATTCCAGGTCACTTATTGCATCCCGGTGACAATATAGATATGCTTTCCGTTTGCATTCGTATGCCCGCAGTCATTACCACTATATATAAGCAGTGCTAGCACTGTGACATGGTATTATTGCAGCTCCTGTCTCGACCTCTTTCACAGACTCTATAATAGAATTTGAATTGCTTTGACATTTCTATCAGTGACACTGTTCGCTGCTCTCACTCGCCCACCACCAGTCCAAACTCCCCAGTACTTGCCTCCTTTAATTAAGCTCAAATCAAATTACTCATCTTGTGTTTAAGGCTTAATTTGTGTGCTTTGCAGAAATCCTATTCTGGTGTCACAGCATGGATAATCCAGGCATGGATCACATTTACAGCAAACACAAAATGTTGCTTTCCAAAATGTTGCTTTTGGAAGGACAAGTATCTGTATCTTCTCCCCCAATCTGGAACGTTTAAATATCCCATCTTTGCTGGTTAATGATCGATAGGCAGACATAATGCTTCCCTAGCCAACACTGAATAATTGAACATGGAAATGAAAGGTCATTGCACAAAACATTGGCTCAAATCCTTTCTCTTGGTGTTAAGGCCCGTGTAAAAACAACAGTTTCTGGCACTAGGTGCACTACGTGGGTTTCTTGTAATGTCATGAGCCTTGGCACACCTTTGTGACTCTCAAAGGGTTCAAAGGATGTGACCTTCACACTTAGAGCCTGACCTGTGCCCATTGGCACAGTCTACGATGTCTGATTTTCTTTGCCAGAATGTGAGTCACACCAGGTCAAAGAAATTAGAGGTTTTCCCTCTGCCTTATCCGTCATTGTCTTTACAGCAGATCCAATGAAGAGCGTGAAGGCTTGTGTTGGCCTACAACAGCAGGAATCAGCCACACTGGATTCATTTGAAGAGCGAGAGGGGTGAATTGTCAAAATCTATTGTGTGTTTGTGTGTCACCTGTCTCTTCGTATCAACTCAGTGCCGTAAACAACTATGGAGGAACCGGGGGGTGAAATGTCACCAGTGCTTGCCCCGATTAAATGGCTCTGTCGCTAGTGATGTAGACTTGGATCCGTAGGACTCGAATGATATGCATGACGGTATGAGCAACAGCTCAGTGTGCTCTTTGCTATGAGAATGTTTGATTGTCCCTCGAATGTCACCAGTGCTTGCCCCGATTAAATGGCTCTGTCGCTAGTGATGTAGACTCAGATCCGTAGGACTCGAATGATATGCATGACGGTATGAGCAACAGCTCAGTGTGCTCTTTGCTATGAGAATGTTTGATTGTCCCTCAGCAAGTCCCCTTGAGGGTCCCTGAAGGGAAACAGGTCCTAGCCAAACCCGACTTGGCTACTTGCTCATACTAGGCCAAGTTGGTTCTCTCTAGTGGTGTAGACTTGGATCCGTAGGACTCGAATGATATGCATGACGGTATGAGCAACAGCTCAGTGTGCTCTTTGCTATGAGAATGTTTGATTGTCCCTCGGCAAGTCCCCTTGAGGGTCCCTGAAGGGAAACAGGTCCTAGCCAAACCCGACTTGGCTACTTGCTCATACTAGGCCAAGTTGGTTCTCTCAGAAACTTACTTTGTAGGAACTTTCGAGTAGGTTATTGGCATCTGAATGTCCACTGCTCATCTTTAAACTTCTCTAAGTTCTCCCCAACAGAGGGTCTACTTGCTCATACCAGGCCCAGCTGGTTTTTCCAGAAACTTGCTTAGTAGGAACTATCGAGTAGGTTATTGGCATCTAATGGTCCACCGCTTGTCTCTAAACTTCTTTGTTTTCCCCTACAGAGGACCTACTTCCTGCTGGCTTCCCCAACATCGACATGGGCCCACAGCTGAAGGTGGTGGAGCGCACGCGCACGGCTACCATGCTTTGCGCCGCGAGCGGTAACCCCGACCCGGAAATCACCTGGTTCAAAGACTTCCTCCCCATCGACCCCAGCACAAGTAACGGCCGAATCAAACAGCTCAGATCAGGTAAGACAAACGGATGCGCCTTAAGCTTTACTGCTAATATTATTCTGCTTATCCCACTGCTTCTGTACCAGTCCTCTTTCTGATTATAGGTACCCTGTGCTCTTCCAAAACAACCACCCACAGAGTTAGCGCTATAAGTTGCTAGGGAAGCTGAAATGGAAAGATAATGTATTTTAATGAACTGTGTCAGAGGAGCTTAGTCCAAATTTTGTGGCAAGCATATGATTAATGTCTGGTTTAAGCTAATGAAACTTTATTGAAAGACCCAGTAAAACAGTCTAATTATATATCTCATTAAGTCTAGCGCTCTAGTCGCCCCAAGGCCACCGTTGTGGGTCAGTGATTTGTCAGCAACAGAGAAAAGAAAAATCTATTGGGTTGCATTTGTTTCGGAGCTGTTGACGTAAATCAGTATGGGCAGTAGATACTCGGCTGGCAGCCCTTGACCTGAACTTGCTTACCCAAGTTCCCTTTTTCAGGATCCATCATGGTATTTTCAAAATAAAGTTTCAGATTCAAGTGGTTTGGCGGTGAGCAGCTACATCTGCTCTCACTTATGCTAGACTTGAGTGCTTTGTTTTGCTCCGTGTTAATGCACAACCCAGACTCGCCGAGGGGGTATCACAGGCCTCTGTAATGCCGTTGGCTGTGGTACAGGAACACAAATGCCTTTGACTTTTCTCGTTGCGAACAAGAAGCAAGATTATTGTGTAGCATGTTGGGCCTTACCCAAACAGTCAACCCTTTTAGCTTCCATTAGCGATGTCACTAGCCGCAAGGTCATTTAGTAAGCTAATTTCTCTGCCCTGCTGACAGACGTGCAGATTAATCAGAGTAATTTAACGGGTTTTGGGAATGCATATTTCTGAAAATGCTTATGTTAGCCTACAGTTTGACGAAGCAGTGCTAAAAGTTTAGCAGCTAAGTTTAGCATGGCTATGCAACCTGTCCTCCCTCTGTCTGTGTTTTTGTCGCCGTGTGAGTGGGTCATACATCTTGTTGTGCCTCACTCTCTGTTGTCTTGTTTGTGATGTCTCTGTCTCTATTTCAATTTAAGCAGGTTTCTAGCGGCATTTCCGCATTCACATGCAGAACATTGACTAGCCCCTGATAATTAACGTACTATTGGAGTACTACTAATTAGACGAACTAAATTCAGTATGCAGAGCATACAGCATGTACAAATTAGCTATAATCATGGTCTTAATTCAATTTGTGTGTTAGTGAGTTATCTAAATGCTTTTAGTAGTATTTATTTGGTGCATCTAATTGATAATTAAATATGCTAACATTTTCTAAATCTCTAAAGATGTTAATGAATTTCTTAAGGCGATAATTGTTTTACCAAGGGCAGTTATTTTGACTGTTTTCACACACTATATATAAAACATAACTATAATTCTAACTATACATAACATATTAGTTTGAATCGATGTGATAAAACAAGTTTGCAAACTCGCTAAACTTGTCAAGAACATGTTCTGGTAATATTTCACCACAGAAAAGCAAATGAAAATAAAATAGATATGCAAAATTCATTATCACAATGAAATGATATATCACATTCTCATTATTGTAATGTGAAAAAACTCTTCTTATTTTAAAAACATTAAAATATTAAATTATATATTATTAATATTATTAAAACATTACTTATTTATAAACTTAATATTATTAAGTATTTATTCATGATGGAAGATTATATTTATTGTTCTTGCATTGATCTTTACTTTATGCTTGTATCAATTAAATGTTTTATTTGTACTTATTTAAATTAATTATCTAAAAGTAATACAATTAACCATTGTATAATGGTTAATTATGTAATTAACCATTATGTAAAATTCTATAAGTGTTCTTTTTAAATGTATTAAATACATTTGAATTATTATTATTATATTACATGTAATATATATTAAATTACATATTAATAATATTATTCAAATATTATTTCAAGTATATATATATATATATAATTATTGATATTAAATTAATATTTATACTTTTACATTTTTAATATTTCTATTTTTTAGTATTTATACATATTGGTACCTTAAAGATACATATAAGTACCTAAAGTGTACATATTAGTACCTAAAGTGTACATATTAGCAGTGTTGGGGAAAGTTACTTTTAAAAGTAATGCATTACAATATTGCGTTACTCCCTAAAAAAGTAACTAATTGTATTACTTAGTTACATTTTATGGAAAGTAGGGCTGTGCAAAAAATCTAATGCGTTTTTTTTCATGCGCATCTCATCAGTAAAGCCGCTTCTAGTGATTAGTAGTAAATATCCAGCACGTGCTTTCAGATGGAGTACATGATAGAAGTTTTATTTATTGTACTTTCAATTAAATATTTAATTTGTGCTTATTTAAATGATTTTTAAATTATGTACAGTAAAAGAAACTATTAAAATCATAATTGAGAATAATTTTTTAAAATTATTAAATTATTTTGATAATGAGAATTTGGAGATGGAGTGGTGCTTAATTCCCTCTTTATTCAAATTGTATTTTTATTTTATTTAGATTTTTTACAAATGTAGAAACCTAGAAATGTTCTTGACGGGTTTCCTGAGATTCCCTCATAAGCTAGTCTCTAATATCATTAAACGTGCTCATAAAATGGCCTAAAATCTGTGTTTAACATCTCGTCCTACAAAGGGATCTTCCGCACTAAACTCTATTGATTTCAGGGTGTGTGCGACTGCTGTGAACCCGACCCTAAAATGTGCTGTTTTGTTCTTCCTTTCTGCTTCTTTTTCTGGTTTTTTATCATTTCCAGAAGCGATTGGTAAGTGTCTCAGTGAGTGCGCAAGCTTCCTCGTGTCCCTGAAGCAGATGGCATTTTAACTTGGTTTTAAAATGCATGTCCTTCCCTCTCCTTTCCCTTTAATGTCTGTACCCTCAGTATTTCTTTTTCTTCTCCTCGCCCACTAACATGAAACGTTTCCCTGTTTCTCTCAAGCTTTGGAGGATGACACACTGCAGAAAGCGTGCGTGTTTATGTGTGTGTGGATTTGCTAGTGTTCTCCATTCACATGCAGCTCTGTAGCTCTCCAGAGAATCGGATCTCGCCGGCCACAAATATTCAGAAGCTTATAAAACAGAAGAATAACAGATTAGGATTTCAGAAGCTCTGGCCAAGCGGTTGCGGTAGCGTTGTTGACCGCCGAACACACCCTCGCTCCGCGTGCCACAGAGAGCTCGCTCGGCTCCGTCTCAATAACATATTTATCATCCGAGCGGGAAGCGCCGGGGCCTTGGAGCCTCGCGGCCCAAGCAGCTGAAAGCAGACTTCACCTGAGATGCGATTGCACATCCTCCATACTCTGTGTGCTTGACAGCTGAAGTCAACATGAAGCGCTTTCAGAAGCTTCTGTAATGTGACGCCTTTGGAAATGTACACTCTCAGAAAAAAAGCTACAAAAGCTGTCACTGAGGGTGGAACCTTTTCAAAAAGGCACACCTTTGTACCTAAAGAGTCCATATTGGTACCTTAAAGATACATATAAGTACCTAAAGTGTACATATTAGTACCTAAAGTGTACATATTAGCAGTGTTGGGGAAAGTTACTTTTAAAAGTAATGCATTACAATATTGCGTTACTCCCTAAAAAAGTAACTAATTGTATTACTTAGTTACATTTTATGGAAAGTAGGGCTGTGCAAAAAATCTAATGCGTTTTTTTTCATGCGCATCTCATCAGTAAAGCCGCTTCTAGTGATTAGTAGTAAATATCCAGCACGTGTAATTGCATTCTGTCTGTGTACAATGTTGCATTACTCCATAAAAAAGTAACTAATTACGTTACTTTGTTACTTTTAATGGAAAGTAATGCGTTACGTTACTTTTGCATTACTTTTTCTCATCTGGGCTGGGCTGGGCTTGCTAGTTTGTTTTTAATATAAAAATGTCTATTTTTGGTAAATGTAAAGGCCCTTTCACACCAAAAGTGAAACGAATACGCCTCAGCCATTCTGGATTGCATGAAGCATAGAATGCAGGAGAAGAAAGTTCAACACTCTTCAGCAATGAAACAAAAAGAAAGAAAAACAAATGTCATGTTTATTTTAAATCATTTTTGCTTATTAATGTGGCTGAATTGGATCATCGAAGGTCGGCAGCAAAGATATTGATTAATAAAATGTGATTAAATACATAAAAGATATTTGTGTTATTTAATATATTTAATTTGCAGGTTTGCATTGCACTGTTTTCATTCATTTTGAGGAATACTGAATCTGTTTTTGTGCAAGTGAGTGTAAATGCATGTTCACATTTAGTCTCTTGTTCACACAGCGCCTCTGCACTTGCTCCCGATTTCTCTCAACATGGGGACAGGAGAGCGGTCAGTCAATAAATGGGAAAACAAAGTAACTGGAGTTACTTATTTGAAAAAGAAACTCATATATTTTATTGTAAATTAAAAAGTAATGCGTTACTTTACTAGTTACTT